>NC_133666.1:46119750-46264599 GCF_037893015.1 Macrotis lagotis
TGATAGATGAAGAAATTGACTTCAAGAACTCTATGACTTGTTCTACAACCAAGTATAAATAGAATCACCTCAAACACTTAATACTTACTTAGCTGTGTGACCTTGGGCAAGTCACTTAACCCCATTGCCTTGCAAAAAAAATAGTATAAATAGAGTCATGGAGACTCCAACTAGAGAATATTACTCAGGATCTGGGTAGTATCCTGTCCATAGGGAAGCCCTCAGACACGCCTTTCTCTTCACTACCACCATCCCCAATACACATATATAAAAATGCCCATATGCATCTCATGTCAAACTCCTCAGATGACTTCCCCATGGTTTTCTTACACATTCCCTGCAACCTGGAGTAGATTGGTGCAGCAGTTTACTTACTATGTTTTATCTATACTGGGGTGGCAGTGGGGGAGGGAAGCTACATAGTAAAGTGGCTAAAGCACTGACCTTGGAGTCAGGAGGAGAGCAGTTCAAATTTGGCCTCAGACACTTGATTCTTAAGTAGCTGTGTGACCTTGGGCAACTCACTTAACTCTTATTGTCTCACATCCAGGGTCATCTTCATATCTGGTCACTGGATGCAGAGGGCTCTGAAGGAGAAAGTGAGATTGGTGACTTAGTACAGCCCCCCCCCCCCTCACTCAAATCCAATTCATGAGCTTGTCATGGCATCACCTCCATGATGTTGCGGTCTTCATCAAGAATGGACAAACATTATTATCATCCATACTGGTAAGTCAGCTGCCTGAGGAGGAGGAGGAGGAGGAGGAGGAGGAGGAGGAAAAAGAAGGCAGGCCTCAATGACCATTGGACAGCATTGATGCTTATTGACTCACAGGGCCTTGTGGAGAACAAAGTTAATTGAGAACACAAGGTAACTAGGTAGTTCTGATAATAATATCTGGCACTTCCATCACATTTGGGATTTTGCAAAGTGCTTTCCCGGCATGATTTTATCTGAGCTGGGAAATGACTTGCTCACATTCATGTGACTAGTAAGTGGGGCTGTTTATAAATATCATCTTCCAAGTTAGGAACCTGTTTTTTGTAGAATGTCCCCTTAGGTAATAATAAAATAGTTATTATTATTGTTATTAACAATATGTGCCAAACACTGCGCTGAACACTTAACAATTATGAGCTAATTTGATCCTCAGAAAAGTAGGTTCTACTATTATCCTCATTTTACAGATGAGGAAACTGAGGTACTGAAGATGAAGTGACTTGCTCAGGGTCCCACAGCTAGTAAGTGTCTGAGGCTGAATTTGAACTCAGGTTTTACTGACTCCAGATCAGCACTCTATCCATCTAGCTAGTATGTAGTTTCAGGTCTTAGTGGCTGCCCCTCAGGGCCATAACATTTAGTGTCACCCAGTGTCAATAAGGGAGACTCTAAGTCAATCAGCAGTAATCTAAGACTGAGCAGTGTGTGGCAATTCCAAAACAGCCTGGTAATGGAGACAATGCATAAGGCTTTGACTTTTAATCTTGTTGTTAGTACAAGCAATAATGATGAGCTAGATGTGAGGTCAGGGTTGGTCTACCACAGTTTATCTGGATTGTGGGCATAGTGGAACTCACCTCCAAGGTTCTGTTTTTAGTAAGGAGAGTTGGGAAATGGGATGGGGTGTGGGGGTAGGAAGGGAAATAATACTTGGTGATCTAAGAACAATAATTTACTCTGCATTTAGTTTGGGTTGGAAGGCAATGCAGTAGGAGTAGAAGAATTGATCTCTGTGGGCAAGGGGACAGGAAGATAAAAAATAAGGAGGTACATCTTTAAAGGGGATGGGGTGCCTGTTAACATAAATCATAGTGAGCAAGAATTTATGAAGTGCTAACAATGTGCCAAACACTGTACTGATGATAACAAAGAAAGGCAAATGTAGTATCTGCTCTCAATGAACTTATATTCTATGGGAGAAACAATTTCTATTCATCAGAAGAAAGAAGGTAAATGGAGTAGATGAAAGATAACTTTAAAGAGGACCACCAAAAGAAGGAATTAAAGTCTTAAAGGAAGCCAGGGATTCTGAGAGTCAGGGACTGAGAGAGAGAATTCCAGGCATGGGAAAGAGCCTGAACTAAGGCAAAATGGTGGGAGTTGAAGTATGCTGGTTAAGGAACAGTGAGTGAGCCAATATGGCTGTACCACGGAGTACATGGAAGACAGTAGACTATAAGAGTTAGAAGACAAGAAGGGTCTGAGTTATGAACAGCTTCAAATGCCACTTGAAAGCCTTTATATTTGATCCTGGAGGTAATAAGGAATCATTGAGTTTGTTGAATTGGGGATGATATGGTCAGACCTAACCAAGCTTTAGGCATCTCTTGGACAGTTGAGTGAAGGATAGTTTGGGGTGGGAAAGAACTTGGAGCAAAGGCACCAATTAGAAGTGTAAAGTTCATAATATGGAAATATTTTCAATGTGATTGTTCATGTACAACTTATACCAGATTGTTTGCTGCCATGGGGAGAGGAGAGGGAAGGGACAGTGGGAGAAAAATGTGAAACTCATAAACTTCCAAATAGATGCATGTTGAAACCTGCCTTGGCATATAATTGAAAAAATAAAATAAAGTTCAAAAAAAAAGAATAAAAAGCATATAGGCTAGGTGAGAGATGATAAGGGCCTGTACATGGTGGTTTGTGCATGGAGAGAAAGGCAAAGATACAACTGATGCTGTGAACATAGAAACGTCAAGATTTGGCAGCGGATTGACTGTGTGAGGATAGTACGAAGGTTGTAAGCCTAATTGACTAGAAGACTCATAGGATCATAAATTGGGAACCAGAAAAGACTTTAAAGATCAAATGCAACTCTTTCATTTAATAGATGAGGCAACTGAAGCTAGGGAGGTTGAGAGACTTGCCTAAGGTCACACAACTGCTATGAAAGTCAGGCTAGATTTGGAGCCAGATATTCTTGTCCTGGTCCAATGCTCCTTTCACTATACTGCACCGCCTCCTTAAAAACCCAGTGTACCTGTTATTCCCAAATGGTTTTCCAGCCAAGTGTTGACCCTTGACAACTGTGATTAGCTTCTGAGATCATACCACCTATAGCAGAAACATTCAGGGTGGTATAAAAAAAGAAAAAAAAATTAAGACATAATGTGATAGATGGATGAGATCACCTAGTCTCAGAGAAGTAAAGTGACCCTGAGAGCAAGTGAAATTTAATTTTATTGTTTCCAGTGAACAGAAATCTATTTTTCTCCCTCCTACCTCCTTCCTCATTGAAAAAGAAAAACAGAACCCATGCAACAAATATGCAAGCAAAACTAAATCTATATCCTGAATCTATTATCTCTGTCAAGAAGTGAGCAATAGACCTCATTCATCCTTTGGAATCCTAATCATTGCAATGATTAAGTCTTTCAAAGTTGTCTTGACCATTTTGCTGCTATTGTATAAATTGTTCTCGTACTTCTGCTCACTTCACTCTGTATCTGCTTGCTCCTTCAAGTCTTCCTAGGTTCCTCTGAAACTGTCCCTTGTGTCATTTCTTATAGCACAAAATGTATTATATTACATTTGTATGCCATAGTTTGTCCAGGTATTATGCAACATATGGACACCCCCTTCGTTTCCACTTATAAAAGGGTAGTTTGTCACTTCAAAAAGAAGAGCTATGAATGTTTTTGATTATGTAGATTGTTTTCCTTTTCCTTTGGTGGCTTTGGAATATAGCCCTATTAGGTAGCATCACTGGATCAAAGTACATGCCCAGGCTGAGTAACATTTGAGGTAAAGTTCTAAATTGACCTTCAGAATGGCTGGATCCAGCTAGGGTGGCGCAGTGGATAGAGCACCGGTCCTGGAGTCAGGAGTACTTGAGTTCAAATCCAGCCTCAGACACTTCATAATTACCTAGCTGTGTGGACTCGGGCAAGCCACTTGACACCATCTGCCTTGCCAAAAAAACCTAAAAAAATGGCTGGATCAATTCAAAATTTTACCTGTGGTTCCTTAATGTGTCTGTTTCCCTTCAGTTCCTCCAACATGCTTAATTTTTCCTTTTTTTTTGTCAACTTTGTCAGTCTGATATGTGTGTGAGGTAGATGTTTGAGGTTGTTTTAATTAGCATTTGTCTAATTATTAGTGATTTGGGATGTGTTTTTTAAAATAAATTTATTTATTTAGTTCTCCAACTACATGCAAAGATAGTTTTCAACATTCATTTTTTGTAAGATTTTGAGTTCTACATTTTTCTCTCTCCCTCCCTTCCCTCCCCCTTCTCTCTGACAGTGAGGAATCTGATATAGGTTATACCTGCATAACTATGTTAAACATATTTTCATATTAATCATATTTTCATATTAGTCATGTTGGGAAAGAAGAATCAGAACAAAAGGGGAGAAATCATTAATATATATGGCTGTTGATAGCTTAGATTGCTTCCTTTGAAAACTCCCCATTCATATGCTCAATTTATTTATTTATTTGTTTGTTTATTTATTTATTTAGGTTTCTTCAAGGCAAATGGAGTTCAAGTGGCTTGCCCGAGGCCACACAGCTAGGTAATTATGAAGTGTCTGAGGCCCGATTTCAACTCAGGTACTCCTGACTCCAGGGCCGGTGCTCTATCCACTGCTCCACCTAGCCGCCCCATATTTTCCTTTTTAATTGCTATAACTAGCATTTTTAGCACTGTATCAAATGATAGTGCTAAGAATATATATATATATATATATATGCGCATAGATACACACACACGTGTGCACACACACATACACACACACACACACACACACATACACACACACTTGTTTTGTGCCAGAAGTTAGGTTAGATCTTGGTTTTAAATGAATACTATTTATCATATTAAGGAAAGGTCTATTTATTTCTATGTTTTCCAGTGGGTTTTTTATAGAAATATATGTTATATTTTGTCAAATGTTTTTTCTTTAGTCTATTGATAAAAACATGATTTTTGTTGTCCTTGTTATTCAAATAGTCTACTATGCTGATAGTTTTCCTAATATCAGTCCAATCCAACATTTATGGCATAAATCCAACCTGGTAGTAGTATTTATATACTTATGTTGCTATAGCCTCTTTGCTAATGTTTAAAGTAAAATTTTTACATTAATGTTCATTAAGAATATTGATGTATAATTTGCTTTCTCTGTTTTGATTCTCCCTGGTTTAGCAATCAAGAGCATAATTATAATCAGAGAAGAAATTAGGTAGAATTCCTTCTTTTTTTAAAAACCTGATGCAATATTGGAATTGTTCTTTAAATGTATGATAAAATTTATTTGTGAATCCATCTGATCCTGGGTTAATTTTTTCCTTTGGGGAGTTCATTTTTGGCTTGTTCAATTTCTTTTTCTTAGAGCAGAGTATTCAAATTCTCTATTTCTTGTTCTGCTAATTGGAGTTATTTTAAGTTTTTATAAATATTCATCTATCATACAATCTTAAATATCACTTAAATTGTCAGGTTTGGGCATGTACTTGGGAAAAATTATTTTTAATGATTTTCCTTAGTTTTTGCTTTGTTGTGAATTTTCCTTTTTCATTTTTGATAATAGTAATTTGGTTCTCTTTTTATTTTATTTTATTTAAAAATTTTTAAATCAAATTGGTTAGTGGTTTATTTTGTCAGTTCTTTTAAAATCATCCCCTACTTTTATTTATTAATTCATTATTCCTTTCAATTTTCTTAGTTTATTCTTTGATTTTCAGAATTTCTGTTTTAGTGTTCATTTAAAAAGACTGTTTGTTTTCTAGTTTGAAAGTTAAAAAGCCCAATTTTTGAATCTGTTCTTTTTCTCATTTGTAGGGTGTTTTGAAATATAAATTTTCCTCTAAGGGCTGCTTTGGCTGCATCCCAAAAGCTTTCATATTTTATCTCATTGTCATCATATTTAATGAAATTGTCTATTGTTTCTATAATTTGTTCTTTGACTCACCAATTCCTTAGAATTATTATTTAGTCCCCAAAGAATTTGTATTCCTTTCTTTAGCAACTCTTTATGGGAAATTTTTTTTTGTTGCAATGTGATCAGTAAAATATGTGTTTAATATTTCTGCTTTTCTACATTTATTTATGAGGTATTTAGGCTCTAAAATAAGGTCGGTTTGTAAAGGTTTCCTGCACAACTAAGTGTATGTATTCCTTCTATTTCCATTTAATAACTGCCAGAGCCTTATTTGTATCTATATTTTCTAAAATTCTATACAAGATTTTTCTTTCTTGAATATTTTTATTATCTTTATCTAGGTCTTAAAGGAGTATAGTTTTACTGTCTCTTTCTTCCTATATGTCATTTAGCATTTTCTATAAATAGTAGATACAATGCCGTTAGTGCATATATGTTAAGTATTTCATTTATTGTCAAGGTATTTTTTTGACATAATATAATTTTCCTCAATTTTTTACTCAATTTTACTCAAATCTAATTTTGCTGTTGCTTTTTCTGAGATCACAATCCCTATCCCTGCTTTTTTTGACTTACGTAGAGGCACAAAAGATTTTGTTTCTGGTTCTTATTTTGATTTTATGTGAATATTTATGTTTTAAGTGTGTTTCTTGTAAGCAACATATTGTTGAAGTTCACTTTCTAATCCATTCTGTTATTCTCTTTTATTTTATGTGTGAGTTCATCCCATTTACTAAGTTCATTAATTGTATATTTCCCTTCATCTGAATTTTATCATCTTTGTGTTCCTCAAATCCTTTTTACAATGTAGAAGAGAATGGAGAGAGAAGAGTATGCTCAGGGCCAGTATGCTATGCTTGATGCAGTCTGCCTCTGTTTCCTTGGCCATCTTCTATGTTTCTCCTCCAGAACCCAATAAGAAATTCTTACCCTTTCTTTCTTTTTTTTTTCTTTTAAATAAATTCATTTATTTATTTATTTTTGAATTTTACAATTTTTCCCCAATCTCACTTCCCTCCCCCCACCCCCAGAGAAGGCAGTCTGTTAGTTTTTACATTTGTTTCCATACTATGTGTTGATTTAAATTGAATGTGTTAAGAGAGAAATCATATCCTTAAGGGAAAAAAATAAAATATGAGATAGCAAGATTACATAAGATAATGGGTTGTTTTTTTTTTTTTAAATTAAAGGTAGTAGTCTTTAGTCTTTGTTCAAACTCCACAATTCTTTCTCTGGATACAGATGGTATTCTCCATTGTTCCTGATTATTGCACTGATGGAATGAGCAAGTTCATCAGTTGATCACCAACCCCATGTTACTGTTATGATGTACAATGTTCTTCTGGTTCTCCCATCCCTCTGGGTTCTAATAAAACAATTGTGTTCCATAGCATACGTATACCACAATTTGTTCAGTAATTCCCCAATTGATGGACTTTTACTCAATTTCCAATTATTTGCTACCACAAATAGAGCTGCTATGAATATTTTTGTACAAGTGATGTTTTTACCCTTTTTCACGATCTCTTCAGGGTATAGACCCAGTAGTGGTATTGCTGGCTCAAAGGATATGCACATTTTTATTACCCTTTGGGCATAATTCCAAATTGCTCTCCAGAAAGGTTGGATGACAACAATGCATTAGTGTCACAGATTTCCCACATCCCTTCCAACATTAATCATTGTCCTTTCTGGTCATACTGGCCAGTCTGAGAGGTGTGAGGTTTACCCTTTCTTTCTTACATCTTTAAACCCCTCTTCACATCCACCCCTTTAATCTAGGGTTTGTTTTGCTTATGTCTAATGCTTCTTTTTTATTCTTCCCTCTCCCCTCTCTACTTGTTCCCTCTTGTTTCCCTGTTGAGTTAAATATATTTCTACACTCACTCTGTGTATATGTATTCTAACCCCCTTTGAGTAGTACAGATGAAAGTAAGGTTCAAGTGTTACCCTCTCCTCCTACTCCTTCTGTGTTTGTATTTTCTTCTGCTTTTGTATCCTGATTGTGTGAGATATGCTTCCCTCACTTTTTAAAATTTAGTATATTTCTTTTTTTCTCCCTTTCCTTTTTTCTTTTAAGGTGATCAAAATATAACAAATTATAACCACTCCCACAGGAGCTCTGTTTTGTTCAGCTCCCTTTATGAATTCTGATAACATCAGGGAGTGCTCAAATCATCTCCCCCTACTAGAATGTAAACACTTCTTTATTGATTAATTCCTTCTGCTTTTTATATGCATTTGCTATTCTGTGTTTTTCCTGAGTCTCTTGTTCAAAATCTTAGGGTTTGTTTCTCGCTTATTCTTCCCTCCCCATTCTCTACTCTCTCTCTCTCTTTGAGTTAAATATATTTCTACATTTTTCAAGATTCTGTGCCATTCTGTGTTTTTTCTTCACCAGTAATGCTTAGAAATCCTCTATTTCATTGAAGGTCCATTTTCTCCTCATAGTATAATATTCATTTTTGCTAGGTTAAGTTATTCTTGGTTGTAAGCACTTATCTTTTGCCTTTTGATACCATATTCCATATTCTCCATTCCTTTAATGGAGTAACTGATAAAACTTGTATGATCCTAACTGTGGTATTTCCATACTTGAGTTCTTTTTCTATTGTCTGCTTACAGCATTTTCTCTTTGACCTGGAAACCATGGATTTGTCCATAATGTTCCCATGGTTTTCATTTTAGGGGTTTCTTTTAGGATATGACTAGTGTATTCTTTACTCCTTTCACTATGTCCTTTAGTTCTAATAGATCTAGGCAATTTTGTTTCAAGATTTCTTGAAATATGTCCAGGTTCTTTTTTCTCAGACTATTCAGACAATTCAATGATTATGAAATTGCCTTTCTTTGATCTGCTTTCCAAGTCAGTTATTTTTCATATGAGATACCCTTTTTTTAATTTTTTCGAGTCAACATTTATTAAGCACTTATTTACTATGTGCCAGGCACTTAGCTATGCCATTTTAAACTTTGCTTTAATATATTCTATTGTCTCATAGAGTCATTAACTTCTGTTTGAATTATTCTGGGTTTTTTAAGTGTAGTTTTAAAATTTATTTAATTTTTCCCATCTACGTGCAAAGATAGTTTTGAAACATTCATTTTTGGTAAGATTTTGAGTTCTAATTTTTCCCCCTCCCTCCCTCTCTTCTCTCCACCTTTCCCTTGGCAGCAAGTAATCTGATATAGATTATACCTGAATAGCTATGTTAAACATATTTCCATATTAGTCATGTTGTGAAAGATGAGTCAGAAAAAAGGGGGGAAACTATGGGAGGGGAAAAATATTAAACATAAAACAAAATTGAAAACTTGGAAATAGTCTGCTTTGGTCTGCATTGAGACTCTATAGTTCTTTCTCTGGATGTGAAAGGTATTTTCTATCACAAGTCCTTTAGAATTATCTTTAATCATTGTTCTGCTGAGAAAAGCTAAGTCTATCATAGTTGTTCATCACACAATGTTGATGTTAATGTGTCTAATGTTCTCCTCACTTCACTCAGCATCAAATCATGCTTTCCAGGCTTTCCTGAAATCCACCCACTCATGATTTCTTACAGAGCAATAGTACTCTGTCACATTCATATGTCACAATTCGTTGAACCATTCCCCAATTGATGGGCATCCCCTCAATTTCCAATTCTTTGCCACTACAAAAAGAGTTGCCAAAATATTTTTGCATATGTGGATCTTTTTATGATCTCTTTGGGATATAGATCTAGTAGTGGTATTGCAGTCAAAGGGCATGCACAGTAGTCCTTTGGGCATGGTTCCTAATTGCTCTCCAGAATGGTTGTATCAATTCACAATTTCACCAACAGTGCATTAGTATCTCAATTTTCCCACATCTTCTCCAACATTTATTATTTTCCTTTTCTGTCATCTTAACCAGTCTGATACGTTGTGAGAAGGTACCTCCGAATTGTTTTTATGTGCATTTCTCTGATCAATAATGTTTAGAGCACTTTACATACGACTATATATAGCTTTAATTTTTTCATCTGAAAAATGCCTGTTCATATCCTTTGACCATTTATCAATTGGGGAATGACTTGTATTCCTATGAATTTGACTCTATTTTCTATATATTTGAGAAAGGAGTCCTTTATAAGAAACACTAGTTGTAAAAAAAAAATTGCAACCAAGGTTTCTGCATTCCTTTTAATATTGGTTGCATTGGTTTTATTTGTGCATGAACATTTTAATTTAATGTAATCAAAATTATTCATTTTGTATCTTATATTGTTCTCTGTCACTTATTTGTTCATAAATTCTTCCCCTATTCATTGATCTGACAAATAAACTTTTCCTTTTTCCTCCAAATTGACTTGTTATATCAACTTTTAGGTCCATATCATGTACCCATTTCAATATAGGGTGTGAGATGTTGATCCATGACTAGTTTCTGCCATACTATTTTTCGGTTGTCCCAGCAGCTTTTGCTAAATAATGAATTCTTATCCCAGAAGCTGGCATCCTTGAGTTTAGCAAACAATAGATTACTATAGTCATTTACTGCTGTTTCTTTTTTTTTAAGTTTTTTTTGCGAGGCAGTGGGGTTAAATGGCTTGCCCAAGGCCTCACAGGTAGGTAGTTATTAAGTGTCCAAGGTCAGTTTTGAACTCAGGTACTCCTGACTCCAGGGCCGGTGCTCTATCCACTGCGCCACCTAGCCACCCCTAACTGTTTCTTTTGTACCTAATCTATTTCACTGACCCACCATTCTATTTCTTAGCCAATATCAAACAGTTTGATGACCTGCTGCTTTATAATCTAATTTTAGATCTGGTACGGCTAGGTCACCTTCATTTGCTTTTTTTTCATTAATTCCCTTGATATTCTAGTCCTTTTACTCCTCGAGATGAAATTTACTGATACTTTTCTAGCTCTATAAAACAATTTTTAGGATTTTGATTGGTATGACACTGAATAAATAATGTAATTTAGGTAGAATTGTCATTTTTATTATATTAGCTCGGCCTACCTATGAGCAATTGACATTTTCCCAGTTATTTAGATCTGATTTTATTTCTATTTATTTGTGTTTTGTTTTTTTATGTAATTTCTGGGATTTTATTGGCAAGTAGACTCCCAAGTATTTTATATTGTCTACAGTTACTTTAAATGGAATTTCTCAGGGGCGGCTAGGTGGCGTAGTGGATAAAGCACCGGCCTTGGAGTCAGGAGTACCTGGGTTCAAATCCGGTCTCAGACACTTAATAATTAACTAGCTGTGTGGCCTTGGGCAAGCCCATTTGCCTTACAAAAAAAAAACCTAAAAAAAATAAATGGAATTTCTCTTTCTATCTCTCGCTGCTGGGCTTTGTGGGTAATATATAGAAATGCTGATGATTTATATGGGTTTGTTTTATGTCCTGCAACTTTGCTACAGTTGTTACTCATTTCAAATAAGTTTTTAGTTGATTTTCTAGGATTCTCTATGTACACATCACATCATCTGCAAAGAGTGAGAGTTTTGTTTCCTCATTGCCCCCTTCTAATTCCTTCCATTTCCTTTTCTTCTCTTATTGCTAATGGTAATATTTCTAATGTAATATTGAATCATAGTGATGATAATGGGCATCCTGTATTTCACCTCTGATCTTATTGAGAATGCTTCTAGCTTATCCTCATTACATGTGACATTTGCTGTTGGTTTTAGATAGATACTACTTATCATTTTAAGGAAAAGTCCATTTATTCCTGTGCTCTCTAGTATTTTTAATAGGATTGGGTGTTGTATTTTGTCAAAAGCTTTTTCAGCATCTACTGAGATAATCATATGATTTCTGTTAGCTTTTTTATTAATATGGTCAATTATGCTGATTGTTTTCCTAATAATGAGCCAATCTTACATTCCTGGTATAAATCCTACTTTATCATAGTATATTATCGTGGTGATAAATTTCTGTAATCTCTTTACTAATTGGATCATTCAATTTTTAATGAGACTCTTATTTGGATATGATTTTTGTACTTTTTGTACTAAGCTATTAATTCTCTTTCCAAATCTTTCCTCCAGAGTTCCATTCCTTTTTCAATTCTTTTCTCTAATGCCCTCATTTCATTTTAAAAATCAGTTTAATGCTTTAAAAAATAAAATTATTGCTCTATTTCTGTCAGGAATTCCAACTGACGTTGTGTCCAAGATTAGTTTTCCTCTGAAGTTTTGCTTATAGCTGTTTTGTAATCATTTCCTTCTTCTGGGATTGTGTCTTAAGTATCATTGCCTTCATAATAGCTTTCTTGTAGTAATCTTTTGCTGATATTGTTTACTCATTCATCCAGTTTTACTTCCCAAAATGAGATTTTGTGTTAGGACCAAGCCCTGCACACTCCTGGGAGGAATGTTAAGGTTTTGCTTGAGCCTAATTTGTATTCTCTGGGGTCCTGATGCTGCTTTCTCCAGATAGTGAATGCTATATTATTTAGGCATCTCAGGAATGTCTCAGAACAAGGACCTACAAACTTTCAGTGTGCCCCAAACCATCTGCAGTAGGACAAAATCTTACTGGCCACAAGTCTTTCCCTACTTCATTCTATCCTCCTTTTTGCTGTCAAAGTGTTTTTCTAAAGTGCAGGTCTGATCATGTCCAGCCCCACCTCCCCCATCCTATTCAATAAAATCCAGTGGCTCCCTATCATCTCCCAGATTAAAAGCAAAACCCTCTGTTTAGTATTAAAAGTTCATCACCTAGACCACATACTTTCCAATCTTCTATCACCTTATACCGCCCTCCCCCCACTCCTACTATAGATTCTTTAATCCAATGACACAGGTATCCTTACTGTTCCTCCATCTCCCAACTCTAGGAATTATCACTGACTGTCCATAACACCTAGAATGCTTTACCTCCTTATCTTTGCTTCCTGGATCCCTTCAAGTCGCAGCTAAAATCTCACCTTCTGTAGGAAGTCTTTCTCATTCTCATTTAATTCTAGTAGTTTCCCTCTGTTGATAATCTCCCATTTATGCTGTACACAGATTGTTTGTACATACTTGTTTACACATTGTCTTCCCCATTAGACATTGAACTTCTTAAGGGCAGGGATTGTCTTTTGCCTTTCTTTGGTTCATAGACACTTTAGAAAAGTTTGTTAACTGACTGACAGTAATTATTTGATTCTATCCAGCTCCTTGCCCAGGAACAACCTCAGATCTGTGACTATTCCTTTCCCAGGTACAAAGCCATGTGTTACCCTCTCCAGCCTTACACTAGATAATCAAACTAATTCTGGAAGGAGAGCAACACAAATGCTAAATGGTTCCTGTCCCAGTTCCCTGAATGGTCCACAGTACAGAGTATCCGGTACCTTCCCTGCTGTATTCTTTACCACATCTTTCCTCTATTCACAAATGAAGATTTTTGTCCAATCTCAGTGCTGGAAGATTCTACATGGGACATTCCTGCCCAGATCCTTTCCTCCGTGCCCACAGATCTCAACCTATATCCTTATGCTGATCTCAGCTGGCAAAATGACTCATTATGTTTTCCTCTTTTGTTATGTTTTGTTTTTGCTTTTGCAAGGCAATGGGGTTAAGTGACTTGCCCAAGGTCATACAGCTAGATAATTATTAAGTGTGTGAGGCCAGATTTGAACTTAGGTCCTCCTGACTCCAGGGCTGATACTCTATCCACTGCACCACCTAGCTGCCCCTCTTTAATTTTTCAATCACCAGTCTAGTGCTTTCTCCAGATCCAGTTGTGGGGAAGGACTGTAGGGCTGCCTCCTACTCTATCATCTCTAATCAAGTAGCAAGTGATGAAAGTAGGATCAAATCCAGGTCATCTTGCTGCAGAAACAACGCTTTTTGTACCGTACCACACTGACTCCTCTGGTGGAACCCTTGGGAGTAACAGGAAAATTAGGGAAGGGATCATAGATCGGAAGATGATAAGAAACAAAAAAGTCACCTAGACTGTCTAGGCCTCTTTTGTCATTTTATAGATTAGAAAAGTGAGATTCCCCAAAAGAAGTGACTTACCCATGGTTATACAGCTAGGAAATTAAAAACTCAGGATCTGAACATGTTTGTACCAAAATGTCAGTGTCTACACATGAGTGGGGTCCAATTCAGGGAAATCCCTTAAGGAGGCTATAGATGGATTCCCCCAGGATGCCATTGCTCAGGTCATTTGTGGACACTCCTCCCCTCTTAGAATCAGCTCCCTTATTTCCTCAATGGTGACAACTCTTGAGAGAGAGGAGGTTGAGTTGACAATTTTCACTGAGCTCTTACTATATGCAAGGAACTCAATGAATATTTGTGGATTTGACTGCTTGGAAACAGGCAAAAGTCATTTGAAGGGAAACCTGGCAAATGAGGTGGGTGATCAAGCTGGGGGATGCTATTTTTGATCATATACAAGATGTGAGTAGAAAGTAGGGTAACTAGTTTCCTTTTATGGCTCATAAATGGGACTCTGAAAGCAAAAACCAACAGCAGAAATCAACTTACCAACTTCCCAAGAAAAGCAGAAACGAATTTCTTCCCATTGCTCCTTCCCAGTTTTGTACCCATAAACCCCCCAAAATGCTTATGTCCACATCCCCTTCCACCTCCCATCCCATCAGATATAGGACAAGAGTAATGTTGTCTCCATTAAGTCTACTCCAGGTTCAATATCACTAACTCATTCAATTGTCCCATATACCATGTGGCTTCCAAATCTCTCTCCCTCCTGGCGACTTTCTTCTGGTTCAGCTCCAAATTATAGGCTTACGTGTTCTGGAGGTGGAAGAAACCCTAGAGATCATCTACTCCACCCTTCTCATTTTACAGATAAGGAAACTGAGACTCACAGCATGGAAGTGACTTTCCTAAGTTTTCCTGTCACAAGAAGCCTTTGGGTCAAAGCTGGATGACCACTTGTTGGGGAAGGGGAATGTTTTAGAGAGGATCCTTGGTAAGGTCACACAAGAAATAAATAGAAAACTTTGGGTTTGAACTCAACTCTCCAGTTCCAAATATAATGCAATACAGTGACTGGAGCTGAGTATAGTACTTCAGACATTGTGTTTGAGGACCAGTCCCTTCTTAGTGTAGAATTTTAAGCAATTGTCAACAACTGTTGACTAAGATGGAGTCTTGGCCCTCTGAAGAATCGAAGGGCACATAGACATGGGTACCCACCTTCATTTGAAGATATTAACGCCTATGCTTTCTCACCCTGAACCATTCATTAATGTCTTCCCATAACCGTTTCATAGAGGATGCTCCAAATTCACTGGAGAGGAGGGCTAGGACAGGGAGTAAGTCTTTATTTAGTGCCTACTATGTGGTAGGCACTATGATAAGCTCTTTACAAATGTTATCTTATTTGATCCGCAACAACCCTGGAAGGTAGGTGATATTCCCACCCCACCCCCATTTTACAGTTGATGAAACTGAGTCAAACTGAGTTTAAGTGACTTTCCCAGGTTAACACAACCAATAAGTTCAGCTTCTGTCTGAGGATGAATTCAAACTCGGGCTTTCCTGACTCCAGGCCCAGTACTCTATCCATTGCACCAAAAGCTGCCTCAGAGAGGCCTTAGGCTCACAGGATCATAGATTTAGAGTTAAAAGGAACCTTTATTTGGTTCTTTTCATACATTTGAAGCAGCAATGTATTCCATAGGGCTATCCATCTGCCAACTTCATCAGAGCAGCAGCAGCAGCATCAAAGAGAGCCAGTGTGGTACAGTTAAAAAAAAAAAAATGCACTGACTCTAAAGTCAGAAATCTGAATTCAAATCCTACTTCTTGTACCTATTACCTATGTGACTTTGGAGAAATCACTTAATATCCCTGAATCTCAGTTTCTTCAACTATAAAATGATTCCTTCTAATTCTAAATCTCAGAATTTGGGGAGGGGCTGGGAATTTCTGTCTCACTGACCTGATACCACCACTGATCAGGAATTCTGATTTGCTCTGTTTCCAACCTGGTCCAGTTTGCTCCTGCTCAAGCAGCCTGGCAATGCCCTACTGCTGAGGGCTCTCTGTTGGTGTCAGATTCAGCCCAAGGCAGCTCAAAACTCCCGAGCTCAAGTGATCCACCAGCCTCAGCCTCCCCGGTAGCAGAGACTATAGATTATGCCACCATCACACCTAAAAATAATAAGAATTAAGAATAAAATCATATTGTAAGTCAATGCTGTTTATCTTTTCTGACATTTTGATTTATGAAAATATTCTGGTAAAGATTTTAAATTTTTAATAATCTATGATGCCTTGGAATGGCATATTTTCTTAAAAGTCTATCTACTTGCATGACTTGTCATGGGTCAAGATAATCCAATCAAAATTCCTTTGGAGGAAGAAGGTCAATCATAACATCTCGTATTTCAAGCTAGAAGGATTCTGACAGGTCAATGAGTCTAACCTCATCATTGGACAGCAGAGAAGACTGAGATACAAAGAAGGGGAAGAGACTTTCCCCAAGTCACATGGTTGGTAAAAAGCCAAACCATGACTGGAGTTGAGCTGCTCTCCTTCCAGATCAAGCATTTTTTCTACTGATGCCTGATTTGAGTAGATCTGTAGCTAATGAAGTTTTTTTTAATGGGCTACTTTGCTTTATCCTTAAGCTGTTCAGGTACTGCCAGTTTCATTTGCCACATGAAAACCACATTCATGTCTGTCATTAAGCATTTAAATTAGAAGAAATTAATTAACTGTGCTCTTTAATAATTACTGAAAATTGTATTTATTATATACAAAGGTTAATACAACATTGATTTCCTAGCTGTTGCAGGTATTTTAATGATTGCCTTATAAACAGAGGCAAAATGAAAACAGCAAACGAGAATTCACATTTGTGGAAGCATGCTGAGGACCTTGTTCCCTCTTTAGGCTACATATCACAAAATAATATTAAGAGAGTACTTGAGTCTGAGGTCTTTGACCTAATCTGATTGAGGAAACCCTTATAAATCTTTAACTAACAATTCTGCAAGAATACCCTACACTGTGTTCTTTCTCCACTCCCCTTTCAATTGCAGATTTATTAACCACTTTTCTTGAGGAAACTGAGTAAACTAGGAGAATGGAAACACTAATTTCCACTTTGAACATAATTAAGGTGGTGACCAGACGGAATAAAGACAAGGGGATCGTAATTGTTCCCCTTGCTAGCAGTACCTTCTTTCCCCTTTTTTCAAGGGGTGATAATACTCAGCCTAAGAGAAGGAAAACATTTTTGATTCTTTCAGTTAATGGAAGTATCTCAAGTTCTTTAAGGAGGCAGAAAGGGGGACGGCTAGGTGGCACAGAGGATAGAGCACTGTCCTGGAGTCAGGAGTACCTGAGTTCAAATCCGACCTTAGACACTTAATAATGACCTACCTGTGTGGCCTTGGGCAAGCCACTTAACCCATTGCCTTGCAAAAACCTAAAAAGAAAGGCAGAAAGGAAATCGTTAGCAAAGAGGTGTATTGGTCTTAGAGAAATGATTGTCTAGGTTCTAGAGTCTAGGATATCCAATTCTTGAGTTAATTTTTAAATTCACTTAAACTCAGGACTTCTATCTTTTTTGTACGTGAATATTAAAAGAAGAATGGAAGAAGAAACAAGTGAATTGCCCAGGGTCACATAGCTAGTAAGTGTCTTGATGGCAAGAACAAAATGGCTGATATTCAAGATTTTCAAAGACAGAGAATAATTGTCAGGCTAAATAGAAATGTTTAGAATTAGCTTGTTCAAATTACTCACAAGTTCCTTATGTCCACTTATGTCCATGGTTTTTGGTCATTTTTATTTTTCTTATTGTAGTCATCTATGATTGATAATTTATTATTGCTGTTAAAAGATTAAAGTCTAAAGGTAAGGGTAGGAGAAAGGGCCAACAATCAGTTGTGGATCATTGAAAATGCTTTACCATTGACCAAATGCATCCAAATTTCTCATACCTTGCCTCCTCAATTTTGGGCCCAACTCATGGGTCCATCAATGGCGCCTGTCCTCAGTCATACCTATTAAGTGCAGGCCCACCCCAAAAGTTTTTTTATGTGAACTTCTGCCAAACCTCCATTCAATCCTAAACGTGTGACCATTTTGAAACTCATAGAAGATGTCATCCCAGACTGTCAATACAAGAGGTAACATGATTTGTTGGAAACTTCATTGGATTAGTCAGAATATCAGAGTTCAAGTACTAATTCTACCATTTAAGCTCCCACGTTTTCAGCTTAGTCCTACCTGTAAAATAATAGCATTTGGCCCAGAGCCTTCAAGGATCCTTCAAGCTCTAAGATTCTAAGTTTCTCGGAATCATCATTCAGTCATTCACCATAGTTAATTCTCCTTGGTTTACATCATTCAAAATATCTATGAGCATGTCTTTCAAGTTCTCATATACGTTGTTGACCTTTAACCAGTCTTGTTCACCCTCTTTATCAGAGTCCCTTAAGTACCAACAGAGATTCCTTTCAAGTTTATAACCTTCTATTAACAACATAAGCAAGAGGCTATTCAATCACCACAAATCCACTAGTGCCAGTATCCAGCCCACGTCTTACCATCTTATCCACAAGGATAAGATATTTCAAGTCCTCCTCAATAAGTTCTGTGATCACTCAAAAGAAGCCAATCTAGTCTAGCAATTCACAAAAGAAAGAACAAGCAGATGAAAGATAAGTAGTTACCAGACCATGATGTACAATCGGTTCATTGATACAGATATCTCATGCAGATAATGCAGATGGACAAAACACTGGGACCAGAATTGAGGGAAATGGAAAGGGTGAACTGAAACATATATAGTGAAATGCTTTCAGTAACCTCAGGATGTGCCCTGACACACAAACCCATATTTTCAACGTTGGTATTCTCTTGGTGATGCTGAATGACTACAAACCATGGAATGTCTTTTCTCTCCAAAGAATCAAAACTGTGGGTATCACTGTGAAAAGACCTGCATGAAAGGAATGTCTCCTGTAATATGTGATCAATGATGACTCACAAGAAAAAAAAAAGTGTTATGAAAGCCATCACTAAGAATATGAGGTAAGCCACTCATGTAGCAAGAGGAAAAAATAACAGATGGACAACTGAAGGGCGGTACTGAGACCTATGGAATATGAATATGAAAAGTTCCACTGAAAAGTCTCCATTGCCTTGGGTAGATCCATCAGAGGCAAAAGGCATTCAATCAGTCAGCAAATATGAAGTGCCTACTGTGTTAATTATGGAAATGCAAAAAGAAGCAAAAGACAGTCTTTGCCATCAAGGAACCTACAATATAATGGAGGAGACAAGCAAACTCTATACAGGATAAATAGAAAAAATCAAAAGAGGGAAAGCTTTGGAATTAAGAGTGATTGGGAAAATCATCCTGTAGAAGACAGAATTTTACTTGGTAATTAAAGGAAGTTAGGGAAGCCAGGAGGTGGAGAGGACAAGGGAGAGCATTCCAGACATGAGGGACCTGGTAGGGAATAAGGTGTATGAAAATTGAAAAGGTAGGAGGAGGATATGTTATGAATGATTTTAAATGCCAAACAGAAGATTTTTATATTTGATCCTGGAGGTGATAGGAAGCCATTGGAGTTGATTGTGCAGTGGTAGTGACTGGGTTGGACCTCTACTTTCGGAAAAATTACTTTGGCAGTTGAATGAAGCATAGATTGGAGTGGGGAGCAACTTGAGGGAGGCAGGTGCATTGCTGTTATTGAAGTAGCAGTATAAGAGGAGAGAAAAGTAGAAGAGTATTCAGGAGACGATAAAAAGGTGAAATTGGCAGGCCTTGACAACAGTTTGTATATGGGGGGGGGGAAGCAAAGAGGGAGACAAGAGATAGTGAAGAGGCAAGAATGATATCAAGGTTGGGAAGCTAAGGGACCAAGAAGATGATATTGTCCTCTACAATGATAAGGACATTAGGGGAGGGAGAGAGTTTAGGGGGATCGATAATTAGTTCAGATTTGGACAAGTTGAGTTTCAGATGTCTACTGGACATCCAGTTTGAGATGTCTTTGAGAGAGGTTAGAGCAGGGCAAGGTAGATTTGAGATTCTTCAGTATAGAGACAATAATTAAATCCATGGGAGCTGATGAGACCACCAAATGAAGCAGAATAAAGGGGGATGGGAAGAGGGTCCAGAACATAGCACCATGGAACAACTACAATTAGAAGGCATAATTTAGATGGGAATCATATAAAGGAGACTTAGAAGGAGTTATCTGAGATATAGGAGGAGAACCAAAAGAAAGGGGGTATCCTGAAAACCTAGAGAGAAAAGAGCATCAGTATGAAGGTGATCAATAATATCAAAGGCTACAGAAAGGTGGAGAAGAATGATTATTGAGAAAAAGGATTTGGCAATTAAGAGATCATTAGTAGCTTTGGAAAGAGCAGTTTCAAGTCAGAAATCAGATTTTAAGAGGTTGAGAAGAGAGTAAGAACAACCTTAAACATTTGATATTTACTAGTTGTATGACCTTGGGCAAGTCACTTAACCTCATTGCCATACCAAAAAAAGGGAAAAAGGAGAGAAAGTAGAGGCATTGATTGTAGCCTGCTTTCTTGAGTTTAGCCATAAAGGGCAGAAAAGATATAGGACAATAGTGGGGATGGACAGATAAAGTGAGGATTTTTTTGAAAGATGGGCAGTAGACAAGGACAGATTGGAAATAAGTATTGCAATAAAGATGACAGAGAGAGCAATCTGTTGAGGAAGGCAGGATAGAATGGAAAACTTCTATTAGAAGAAGGAAAATCCTTAGTATGGAACAAAAGCACTTCTTCATAGGAGAGACAGTTGAAGGAGAAGATAGTGGCAGAAAGCATGAATGATTGGAGATGAGGAAGAGAGGAGAAGAAAGAGTGCCTGGTGAATGATCTCAATATTTTCCTGTAAAATCTAAAGCATATATAAAATACAATTACCATCAGCTGACAGGGTAGGGGGAGAGGGAGCCCTAGGAGGCCTGAGGAGAGAAGAAAAGGTTTGGGAAAAAAAACACTGAAAAAATTGGGATAGTGACTTGAGAAGGAAGATATATTTGAATTGCTTAGCAGCAATGTGGGCCCAGTTAAGGTTGTGAAACAGAAATTTATGGTGGAACCTCTCCGAACAGTTGTTTTTGTTCACCTTAAGGCAGCAGATGATGGGAATCATCCAAAGCCAAGGCTTGGCAAGACATCATTGGTAAAATTATAAAGGGGCCAAAGATTCAAAAGAAGAGGACAGTGTGGAGTTGAATTGGTTCACCAAGAGGTCAAGATGGGAAAAAGTAGATTGGAAAATGCAGGGGCAATGCACTTACAGGAGTAACATCAGCCCCATCCTCATCCCTATAAGAAAGAAGACCCTACAAAGGACTCCACTAAGACTGAGATGTCAAACACACAGAGGTAGGCTACATGCAGCCCACAATATTCTCCAGTGTGGCCTGAACCAGATTGAACTATAATTGGAAAATATTTTACAATATAAACTAAGAATACGGTAAAGCATAGACAATATCCCATTTTAAAATGAAGTTAATTTGCCTCCTAAAGGATTCTTTACTGTGTGGATCCATGGCCCCAGTTTCTATTTGAGTTTGACACCATTGCACCAGGATTCTCAGGTGCTTATTTCTCAAGATTTGCCTTGAGGTACATTCTCCTTTTTCTCTTTCCCATTGGAACTGACCACTTGGTATTACAGAGTCATGGTTTTATTTTTCAGAGCCTCCATTCCCTCCTGGACCATACTGCAGACTGAATCAACACCCCACCCTTCATCTTCCCCCTTGTTAATGTATCTTTTTCCTAATGCATGCCTAGGAGATATAGAAGGTCTGGCCAGCCAGGGATCTGGGAATGAAAAGATCATTCCTCATTTGAAAAAAATGGAGGAAAAACAGCACACACCCAGTCGATAAAGGCCCTCCCTTCATTTGATGTTTGAGTATTTTATGAGGCCATCATTAATAAAGATGCAAAGTCTGCATGGAAATGGCTCTTTGAGAGAGCCAGGCTAAAAATGCCATCAATAAGAGGGCATGGCTTCACCTGGGGCTGCTTTAGAAAATCAGAACTTTATCCATCACCTGAAGGGAGCTGGCAGAGAGTGGCCTGAGCTGGGATTCATTAGAAAGAAGAATGTACTTAATGAGGCAGTGTTGTTGCTAGGAAAAGCCTTAGAAAGCAACTTTATTCACCAGTGTGTCCATATTTCCCGTGATAGGCCACAAAAAAATAGTATTCTCAGCACTCAAAAATACCTCCAAACCAAAGATAAAATAAACATTACATTCTTGCTGTCTCCCTGTTATAGGAGTCCAAACTATGGTGACCATCTTATGAGCAAGACTGTCCTCAAATCAGACCCTTTGAAAGCTTCTATAATAAACACCGTCCCTCCCCTTCACTCCCTGTGAGAGCTTCAATTGATTCTAGGGGCCAAGCTAAGATTCTTGGGGTCAGTGTGTTTCTGGTGTGCCCCACCTATATGACTTATAAGCAACCAACACTTCTTGAGATGGACTAAGACTAAGCAGACTGAGACTTATGTCCAAACTTTCCCTAGATTAGGTGGAGGGAGTGGGGACTGACAGAGGGTTAAGATGATCAGGAGGGCAGGTTTGGGTAATGGATATGGGTGAAGATGTTAGAAGGATTGGCATTGGTGCACAAGTGGTATGATTTGGTTCCTTAGAGTAGGCATCCAGGGTCTTCTCCAGTAATTCTGATCCATATATGGTCACTGGACCCAGGTGGCTCCGAGGAGAAAGTGAGACTGGTAACTTAGCACAGTGCCCCCTCACTCAAATCCAGTTCATCACCTCCCTGATGTCATGTCTTCTTCGGGAACAAAGGCCAACACTTGGCCAGGTGACATGAAGGTGAAAAGCTTAAATAGGATCATGACTGAAAAGAACCTTAGAGGTCATCTAGTCCAACTTGTTTTAAAGACAGGGAAACCGAGGCCAAAAGTGACTTGTTCAAAGTCCCCTTAGCTAGTATGGTCCCTCTGACTCTAAATCCTAGATGAGGGCAAAGCGAGACCAGATCAAGAGTTATAGAATAACATGGTCATAGGATAACAAAGAGAGAGAGGTCTAAGACCCAGGGAAAATCACAGGAAGGAACCAAGGTCACTAGAAGGAACAAACGGATGCATGGTTTGTGAACCCAAGCTGGGTTGGAGAAGTGAAGGAATAGCAAGGCACAATGACTGGCTTAAGATCAGAGGTCATACTAGGTTCAGTACCAGGAGGGAGAGTTCTACCAATGGAGGCTTTCCGTTGAAGGCTGTTAATTCAGGGATTTCTGGATAAGCTTGCCTCGAATGGAGGCGAAGAAGGAGATCTGCGCCATCCATTCAATGGAACACTAGACTGAGAAGCTTCCAAGTTGAGTAGGATATAGGAAAAATAACGACTAACATTCATATAGCACTTTAAGCTGCTTTACGAAATTCAATCCTTGCAACAACCTTGGGAGGCAAGAGTATTGTTGTCTCCATTTTTCAAATGAGAAAACTGAGACTCAAAGCAGTTAAATGATTTGCCCAAAGCCCACCAACATAAAGTTGGTTCAAAACAGATTTGAACCTAGATCTTCCACTCCTTCCCCAAGGAAGAAAAGGAACATTTCCAGGATCAGAATCAGAATGGACACTCTCTCCTCTAGTCCTTAGCTTCACAGTGTGGGTCACTGGGGAGGATATGCTAAGTAAGGACAGATCAGGGCTAGTGGGCACCATTAAGTGAATACTGTCAGATATGCCCCAATGATGAGAGAAGTATGTTACAGAAGCAAATAGAACTGTACTGTCTCCACATTGGGTTCTGGTTCTTGAAACTCTCCATTATAGCAAACCAGATCATAAAGACTACTTGGATAAAACAATAGAGATGGGAAAATACCAATGGTTTTGTTGGCATCTTAGCTGTCAGGTTGGCAGTAAGCCCTTTAGAAAGGCAAAAAAGGGATGTTTTCCATTCTTCCCAATCACCCTGAACCTTTTGGTCCATTTTGGATAGGAGGTTGGAGAAAGACTCTCCACTCAGCTAATATTCATCCCTCCAGTCCTTCTGAATGTAATTTCAAGTAGAACTCTGTTATCTTGTACCCTCAGTGCTTCACATGATGTTGGGTACATGGTGCCCATGGGTTGAGGGGTCATGGAGGAAAGCAGAGAAGAAAGGTTCTGTTTGTTGCTAATATCAAGCCAGACAAAGCTTTTCTCTTACACACAATGTCCTGTTCTATTGCCATCTGGTTCAAAGCCTGGAAGTGTTTGAACCCAAGCAGAGGACTTAACATTCATCCCCACTAATTAAGTTCCATTCAGTTCCACAAACAGTTCCTAAATGCCAACTGTGTGCAAGACTTCATGCTAAATATCACCTTGGTACATCTGGTCCATCATTCCAGTCTGTTAAGACGAGGTTTTGGCTCCCAGGTGGAGTCACTGAAAGCCAAGAACTCTGTACATCCTTTCATGTGACCTTTATTAATAATGAGCTGCCACCATTTTGTATCCTTGCAATAGAAAACAAAGGTATGGAATGACAAATCACTGTTCCCGAGGCATTACCATTGGAGATGGTGGCTGACCTGAGAACAGCAGCAGCAGCAGTTCCCCAAGGGCTAGGGGTTTCTGATAAGGGAAGTGCCTGGAGGAGGGGAAGAGGTAGCATGGGTGTTCATAGGCCTTCTTTAAACAAGGACCCCTTTAAAGGTTTCAGAATTATGGGACCTGTTGAGGTTGTAACAGGGTTCCTGAATGTGTTGAATAAGACTTGAGAAATAACCTCCCTATGGGGAGGTAGGCCTTGGAGCTAGGGATTAGAATTGTACCTTTCATTTGTCCTGGGAGCTTCCAGGTGAGGAAATTCCTTCCATCAATGCAGGCTAGCACCTTCACTGAAATTTAAAAGTCCTAAAAAGCTGCCCAGAGTGCTACAAAGTTATGTGACTTGATCAGGATCATACAGCCAGTGTGTGTCAATTGAAATCAGATCTACCTGGCCTCCATTGTACCATGTTGCCTTTAATTTGTAAATACATAAATAAAATCAAGTTGATTGGAACAGTATTGGTAGGGGATGGGGGATACTTTGTATTGTCTTTTATAATTCTGCTGTTCACATTTTTTCTGTCCCCCTCTCCTCCCAACTCAGTTCCAGTCAAAGATTATTTTAGATTTCTTGCTTGTGCCCCAAGGGTCTGGCAAGTATGTTCTATTCTCCTGTGGGCTTCCAACACCAGGGGTGCCATACCAAAAAGTCTAGCAGATGGGTCCAAACTTCCACATGGGTTTATTTGGAACTTCTTTTGCTCCGTGACTCTGCCATTGCAATTTGAAAAATCAATTTCAAAAAGTGTTTTTTACTTGTGTCTTCAGTACCACCTTTGAGACAGGTGAATGCTGAAAATTATCACAGATAGGACACCGAGACTACTGTAATGGCAGAGTTAGGCTTATCACCATTATAGGTAGGGAGAAATCAGTAACATATTTTTCAACCAGTTCATCAGTGGGTGGTATCTCTACTTTTGGGGAGCCAAGAGTGACCTTTTCCCATCCTCCCAGCTATAGGTATGCTCCAGAGACCTGACAGTCACTAGTGATGCCAGAGATGGTGATAAGCGAAGAGTAAGATAATGCTTACGCTGTTTTGGGATTGTGGTACCACTGAGTTCCCAGACTCTACTGCTACCACCCAAACACTGGGGCTTATCCCAATCTCCTTTGTCTCTCACAACCAGAAAACATATGTGTTACAGTTCAGGACTTAGCGTGATATAATTTGGAGAACCAGGACTGTGTCTGAAGTCAGTCATCCTGAGAACAGCAATTGCTGCCTTCCTCCCTCCAGAGTTGAGAACAATTCCCAGACATGTACAGTTACTTGTGGACCCAGTTCAGCAACAAATTATTATCTGTGTAGTGTTTTACAATGACAAAACAATTTCCTGGCAGTTGCAGCATCACAAATACTATGTGGGGTAGACAAGCTATGTATTCTTTTTTTTATCCCATTTTACAAATGAGGAGACTGAGGTGCAAAGAGGCTTAGCGATAGAAGTCAAACTACTAATAAGTGGAGTTTCTGTAACTGAAATCCAGATCTTCTGACTCTGTCATCCAGCCCTCACTTTCTACTGTACCACACTGTATCACACTGTAAGTTAGATAATAGAATCTGGTTTTATCCATACTTATGCTGATAAAGAAGGCTACAGTTTCTTCCCAAGTCCACCCTGTTTCTTGCTCTTGACCCCACCATTTATATTTTAATATAAATTATGCTTAGAGCTCCCTCAGTCCTGAACACCACTAGGTGTTCCAAGAGTCCCATCTGTACCTAGTCCCAATGTTTAAAAGATGTGCACCCTTAAAATGACTGAGGTTGGAGAGGATGTAGGAAAACTGGGACACTGATACATTGTTGGCGGAGGGGTGAACTGATCCAACCATTCTGGAGAACAATTTGGAATTATACCCAAGGATAATAAAACTGTGTATGCTCTTTGATCCTGCAATACCACTACTGGGTCTGTATCTCAAAGAGATCATGAAAAAGTGTAAAAAAAACCCACATGTAGGGGCGGCTAGGTGGCGCAGTGGATAGAGCACTGGCCCTGGAGTCAGGAGTACCTGAGTTCAAATCCGGCCTCAGACAACTTAATAATTACCTAGCTGTGTGGCCTTGGGCAAGCCACTTAATCCTGTTTGCCTTGCAAAAACCTTTTAAAAAAGAGAAAAAACCCACATGTACAAAAATATTCATAGAATTCTTTTCACGGTGGCAAAGAATTGGAAATTGAGAGGGTGCTCATCAGTTGGGAAATGGCTGAACAAATTGTGGTAGATGAATTAGATAATAGTAATAATAATGTTTGTCCTTCATTTTCAAGGAAGACATGACAACAGGGAGGTGATGTCATGACAAGCACATGACTTAGATTTGAGTGAGGGAGTGCTATCTCCAGAGCTATCTGGGGCCAATGGCCAGATATGAGTCAGGACAACTGGAGATGACCCTGGATGCAAGGCAATCAGGATTAAGTGACTTGCCCAAGGTCACACAGCTAGTAAATGGCAAGTGTCTGAGGCTGGATTCAAACTCCCATCCTCCTGAGTCTAAAGCCATTGTGTCACCTAGCTACCCATGAATGAGATGGAACAGTATTGTTCTATAAGAAATCATGAGGGAAAAAACTTCAGAATAGCCTGGAAAGACTTGCAAGAACTGATGCTGGGTGAAATAAGAATCAGAAGAACATTTTACCCAACAGCAACACTGGGTGATGATCGACTTTGATGAAATTGTTCACTTCAGCAATGATAATCAAAGACAATTCTAAAAGACTTACGATGGAAAACACCATCCATATTCAGAGGAGGATCTGTGGAGTTTAAATGCAGACCAAAACTTACTATCTTCACTTTTTATTTTTGACAAAGCAATGGGGTTAAGTGACTTGCTCAGGGTCATACAGATAAGTAATTAAGTGTCTGAGGCCAGATTTGAACTCAGGTCCTCCTGACTCGAGGGCAGGTGCTCTATCCACTGCACCACTATCTTCATTTTTAAAAGTTGTCTTATGTATTATGTATTCTTCACTATTATTTTTTCTCCATTTTTATTGGATTCTTCTCTCATAGCTAACAAAGATCTATGTTTAGCATAATTATTCATGTAGGGTCTATATTGGATTGCTTTCTGTCGGGGGAGGGAAGAGGGAAAGGAGGGAGGGAGAAAAATGAATAAAAACATGTTTAGTCTACCCTACAAGTCTACCCCGTTTCTTACTCTCGACCCCACCATCAAAGATTGATTTCCTAGGTTCTACAGTCCTTAACTATTTCTTCACTCCTTTCTATAGTGGGTCCCAAATGAACCACAAGCCCAGCCTGATCCCCCTAATTCTTTCATCATCTGACTCCCATTTCTCTGTTTTCTCCACTTGAATTAAAATAATGCATTTCTTAAGGACTCATTCTATGCCAAGAAGTACCCTATTAGATAGAGGAGGGCACAAATTCTGCTGAGAGAAGCAACACAGTAGGAAGTGGTGGCTAGGGAGGGTGCCTTTGACTCAGCAAGTTGCCTGAATTGTGAGAGAGTCATTGGGGAGTGGATGGACATACCCATACAGGAACAATGACAAAGTCAGTTCATGGTTCAAGGTTCATGATTCCAGAACTAGTTCTGAGAGGAGGGAGGGTGAAAGACTTCTGTCTTTGTCATCTTAAGCTGCTATTACAACCTGCCCAGTCCATAGTGGCTTCAGAAGCCCTTCTTTACTGAAAATTGTTCAGAAAAAGGTGTAAGCTTGATATAAGGCAAAAGACTAGGGGACCACATATTGGAGATATCACCAAGGGGATTGATTCTCAGGTATGGTCAAAATCAAGCAACCTTTAAGGTCCCATCCAACTCTGATCTCCTCGGAATCTGTGAAGGGACCTGAGGATTTGGTTAAGTTTGCTTACCCGTGGTTGTAGAGATGGAAGAAGCTGGAGAAAGTCTGAGTAATTTGTCTTTGATATATTCCAATCACCCCTCACAGGCAGCTAGGTGGTACAGTGGATAGAGCACCACCTTGGAGTCAGGGAAAGGCAGGAGTTCAAATCCTGCTTCACATACTTGACTCTTGCTAGCCGTGTGACCTTGAGCAAGTCACTTAACCCTGACTTCCTTGCATCCAGGGTCATCTCCAATCATCCTGACTCATATCTGGCCAGTGGCCCCAGATGGCTCTGGAGAAAGAATGAGGCTGCAGACTTAGCACAGCCCCCCCCCAATTGAATTCATGTGCTTGTCATGGCATCACCTCCCTGATCTTATGATCTTCTTCGAAAATGAAGGACAAACATTATTATCTCTCCCCTTTCCATGGTACCTCTGCCTCCTTCTTCTTCCTATAGTCATCCCCATGAGCTAAGCCCTGGGGATAAGGAGAGATACTGTCCCCAAGAAGCTGCCATGGCAGGGGGATAGGAGGGGTGGGAAGCAATAAGTACATACAAGTTACCTTCAGGAAAGGAGTAACACAATGAAAGTGCTAACTTGGGAGCCACGTGGCCTGTGTGATCTTGAACAAGTCACTTAACCTCTCATGGACTCAGCTTCCTCATTTGTAAATCCAGGGTGCTTGGCTAAATGATGCCTATTAGGACAAATGTGGGGCACTCTATCCCCTGACTCCCCTGACCATTCTAGTCACCCTCCTCTGGACATCCTCCAGCTAACTCACGTCCTTCCTGAAATGCATCTCCCTGCCCAGAAGGAAATGAAATTCTCCAGATGTGCTCATTATAAGGCAGAAGACATTTGGGCTAGCCCCTCCCCTGCTACCAGTACCCTAGAAAAATAAGAGAGATTATTATTCTTCATCTTTGAAAATCAAACTGAGTTCATTTGTGTGCATATTTCTTCCAGTGATGCAAATGGCCACCCATCCATGGCTGGCTGTCTCCTGCCACTCACCCTATGCCAAAGTTATGGGTCCCAACATGAAGAAGGGGAAAGGGGGCGACCTTCTCACTGGGTCGCTTTATTGTTATTGTCATCATCTTCATGTCTTTTGTGAGCCTCTCATCTTCTCTCCAGTTTCTGATTCCAGGGGTCTCTGTCTCTGGATGTCTCTTTCTAGCTGGCCATCTACTTCTTTTATTCACTTTCTGTTTTCCTTCCCTCTCTCTCCCACTCTCCATCCCTTCCCATGGCTGCTGCGGCGGCGGCTATCTCTCTCTACACCCTTTCCCCCCCAGATAGATGATGGGTGACCCCACTAGGGTGATTAGGGGTATGTCACTGGGCCTGTCCCCACCTTCCCCAGTAAAAAGAGGCAAAGGGGCCTCCCCTAGAATCCAGTGTGCTCAATTTGCTCCCTCCCTACTATTCTCTCTCTGCAGCGATTGCCTTTTTTTCCCTCTTGCTTCTTGTTTCTCTAGCAGAGGCTGCTGGGTGCATTATTAGCCAATCTCCATGGTAACCCATCTACAGCTTAACTCCCAGAGACCCCTATCCCTGCACGTCGGTCCATAAATCACCAGGCTGTAGAGAGGGTGAAGCCTGGCGTTGGTGTGCCTGTCTGCTTTGGCACTATCTGGGAAGTCTGATTGGTTATGTGAGTCTGGGTGGGTTCGGGGGGCTTTCTTAAGGACAGGGGAAAGAGACAATAGTGGCAGCATGCCAGGTCCTGGTTCTTCCTTAGGCAGATGAACCCTTAGCCAGAATGGCAAAACATACCGAAACTCCATTCTCCTGGCCATATCTGCTTTTTTGGGGGAGGGGGGGTTGTTGGCTCCTAGATTTCTACATATTAGGAATGGCAACCAAATGGTGGGGGAACCAGCTGTCTTTATCTCCATGGAGGAGAGACTAGAGCTTCTTCCCATTTCTTGCTTAAGCAATAGCCCCATTAATGAAGAAACAACCATGGAGCTTAGGGAGGATCCAGTGCAGAGATGAGAGGAAGCTTAGCCTTGTATGTGAGTGTAGGTAGCCGGCATCTCCTCGGCAATTAGAAAAGAAAGAGTGAACAAGGCTTTCAAATCTATAAAGGCTACAGAGAAGAAGGGAACCTTGTGTCAACAAAATTAGAAGTTTATTAGAAAAGGAAAAAACACCTAATTAAGGGTACAAAATGTAAGAAATATTCTACAACATTGAATCACTGAGTCACAGGTCTGCAGGAGGCCTTCAAGTTCATCTGAGTCAACCCAAGCCCAACCTAGGATGCCTTTGACAACATACCTCCCTTATCCTCAGCTTAAAGACCACCATGAATGAGGAGCTTGCCATGTCCCAAGGCAGAGATTCATATGATGAGATTAGAAATTGTCTCTTATATCCCCAGGTCCTGATTAAGGAATTGATTGAAAAAAACAGATAAAACTGAGAGTCTTTCTCCAATAGATAAATGGCAAAAACTATGAACTAGCAGGTTTCAAAAGGAGGGGTACAAATGTCCAATATCCAAAAGAAAAATGCTGCAGATCACTGCTCATAAGAAAAATGAATTTAAAAACAGTATCTTGGGTTTCACCTCAGTCCATGCCCTTGCCCTGGGTGGACCACAAGCCATTTGAAGACAGAGTATTATTGATTTTTTCTATTTTCCCCCTTCCAGAGACTAGCATCAGAGACACTGAAAATGGTCTCTTGGCTGATTGATTCTAGGATATGCTTTGGGGGTCTAAGTTCTGCCCGTGAAAAGCAGGAGACTAAGGGGAAGTAAGGGGCCAATGAGCTAGAAGATGTAGGGACTAGCCCTATTATGGGAAGTGAATTCCCCAGGCAATCCAGTTCTATTCAATAATATATTCTATGGCATTCATTAGGAGCTGAACCCCTTGTGTTCTCAACAATGTGTGCCATGGAACACTTAGAGAGAGGTGAACTGTCCTGAAGTACCACTTTGAACATGGTTCTCCTCTGCTCAGGAACCTTCCTTGGCTCACCATTGCTTAGAAAGCTTAGAAAGCTTGGCTTGGCGTCTGAACCCTCTGGGGTCTGTTCCCACCCTACTTAGCTCATCCTCCCTCACACTTCCCTTCTGAACAAACCCTCTGTGTCAGTCGCACTGTCTCCCCAATACACCCAAATACATCTCCCACCTCTACCAGCTTGCTTGAGTTCTGGTCTCCTGGGATAGAGAACTAGGGGATGTCAGAGGCAGATGAGACCTTCTAGGTGATGAGCTCACTCAAGGGTCTGCTCAAGAACCCCACAGATTCATTTTGGGGGCTCTAGGAAATCGGATGGGAAAAAAACATATCTTGAAACTTCTGACTGAAATTTAGCTAAATGTTGGCTGTAAATGTTATAAAAACTATGATGCTGAGAAGGGATCCATATATGAGCTTCACCAGACTGACTGCCCACGGGGGCCATGACAAGCAATAAAGATTAAAAGTTCTATTCCACTTGAATGGCCTTGGGTGAGGCAGCGCCCCTCTCCTATGTACAATATCTTCCTCTGTTAAATGACTTCATGGACTAGATGCTCTCCAAAGTCCTTCTCGGCTCACAATCTTTCATGACCTTGAGGGGGCCCACTCTCAGCCCATGTCAAATAATCTTGACAAAATGAATTTTCCAACAGTGTTCTCCAAGGGCAGAACTTGGAAGCCGGTTTTTGCACCTTTTAATTCTTTTTAGAGTGACTTTAATTTCAAATTAGCAGCAATGCCCAGTCTTATTTGTTCAACCAGAATTGTCCCCATTGAAAGAAGCTTTTCATTTTAGGACTCAGTTATTATTGTATTCTGCAACTCATTTTGTTGCAGAAATCTCTCTTTTCTCTCTCTAGTTTTCTGTCTGTCTGTCTGTCTCCCTGTCTATGTCTGTGTTTTCTGTGACTGTCTCTGTCTCTGTCACTGTCTGTCTGTCTGTCTCTGTCTCTCTGTCGTTTTGTCTTTTCTCTCTCTCTCTCTCTCTCTCTCTCTCTCTCTCTCTCTCTCTCTCTCTCTCTCTCTGTCCATCTCTGACTCTATGGCTCTGCCTCTCTCTGCCTCTCTGTCTCATCTCTGTCTCTGTCTCTCTGTCGCTCTCTCTCTTTCATTTGCCACTTCAAAAGGTAATTTACTGTAGTGCTTAGAGTTCTGACCATAGAATCAGGAGGATTGACAATGTCAAATCCCACTTATGACACTGATTGTGTGACCAAAGGAAAGTCACTTAACCTCTCTGATCCTCAGTATCTCCTATCTGTAAAGGGGGAAATAAAACCAATAGGACATCCCTCCCAGGAGTGTCATGAGGCCCAACTGAGCTAATGGATGGAAAGGCTTATAATTGTTATTTGGCAATATTTTAGAATTTAGTCCAAGGCTTCAAGCTATTTTGCCAGGAAAAGAGGAAAAGCTAACTTTAGAGCTCCTATTTGAGCTTTAAGGAAGCCTCAGTTTATTTGGTTTATTACTTTTCATGCTTTAATTAATAGTCACTTTTATTTGAAGGACATTTTAAAAAATAAGTTTTTAATTGATGCCTTTTGCTCTTATATCCCCATTATTTCCTGAATAAACCCACTGCCTCCACCCCCAAGCTCTGCTTTACAACAAAGAAAACAGTTAAGCAAAATTCCAATGATCATATCCGACAGTATATGCACCATTGCCCACCTGTGGTCCCTCACCTCTCTAATGAAAAATGACCTCTTCAGTGGAGTTAGTACATGTCAATATGGAGCAGAGGTTTTTCTTCAGTTATTAGCCATATAACATTCAATAAGCTCCTTTCTCTATCTGGGCCTTATCCTCCGCAACTCCCTATAAAATGGAGAGGGGTAGACTAGGAAGCAGAGATTCTTGAGTTGATGTCCTCAAATTTGCTTTTGAAAATAGGTTGATCACCCTGCTTCGCTATATTAGTCTCCTTTATAATTCTGAGCAGGGATTCACAGGTTTCTCCAAGATATTCCCAACATCCCAAGATATTTCAAGATGAAGAAATTGTGAAAGACAGAAATTAAATGGTTTGCCCAAGGTCACACAGCACATTTCTGAGACTGATTTTGAACTCAGATCTTCATGACTTCAGACTCAGCCTTCATTTCCGCAGGGGAAGACATGAAGTCCCAGAAAAGGCAAGCTATCTGCTTAAAGTCACCCAGCCAGTCCATGGAAAAGCTGAGACTCAACCCAGGTCTTCCACCTCCCAGTCAATTCATCATTTTTCATACTAGAGTATACAGGCTTCCTGCCTCTCTGCAGTGGTTTCTGTAGCTCATATTGCTGTGAAGTGGCTGGCAGAGAAGCCAGCTGGCCAGATGTGTTCCCAAAATCACTGGTCTAAACAGCTGTGAGAGCTGCTCACTGAGGTCATTCCTATTAGATTCTAGGGGAGAAGCTAACTTGCCTTTCCTAGAAAAATGAAGATGGGCTTGCCCAGATTCTGCCAGGGCCTCGAATCTGGAGGGTCCTGGGAAACCTGTCAACTGAGCATGTGCTGGTTTCCAACCAGATCTAAGATTTTTAGGAATAAAAGAGCCTGTCATGGAAATGTTTTCATGCCAGGGGGTGCAGGGCAACCGCTAGGGACTACTTGGGGCAGGAGGGAATCTGGATCTGGGGATTCCAACTGAGTGTCAATAAATCTGTCCATAGCAACACTCACTGTTCTACCACCATTAATAGATGAAATTGGGGGCAGCAGAAAGGAAGGATGGGGGAGATCCAGCATGGGGTATGAATGCTGCTCTGGGAAGCTGATAGACAGGCCAGCTGAGGGAAAGGGACTAATAAGAATTGATTCAAAAAGTTTCACTCACATATTCTGCCTGTCTCTCATTCTGCCATAGAAAGAACTCCCCAATGGACTAGGGATTAGCAGATGTGTTCTTTCTCTGTCCCCCCTAGTGGTAATCAAGAAAGCTAAAGTACAACTAGCTGATATAGTGACCAGGACTGATAGTGTATTTAGCATTTCACCCCCATAGTCCTCCACCTGCCAACCCAAAATGAAGAAGATTCATTGATTGTACCCTGATCAACTTACTTCACCTCTATGAGCCTCAGGCTCCTCTATAAAATAGGAACAAAAATAGGCCTCCTGCCCACTTCACAAGGCTGTTGTGAGATTCAAAGGAGAAACTCAGTATGAGTAAAAGAAGTTTATAAACTCTAAAGGGCATACCCATGGAAGGTCCTATTATATCTAGTGGGCAGATGGCTCTTCATCCCTAGAGGAGTTCAAATAGATGTTTAGAGGATCACCTACCAGAGATTTCATAGAATGGGGTCTTGAGATGAGTGGCCAGTTGGCCTTTGAAGACCCTCTAGTTCTGAGATTCTGTTAACTCTGTGGCACTTGGAATTTCTCATTATTTTGTGGGTGCTGTCCTCCCCTTCCCTATTAGCCTTTGAACCTCTTGAAGGCAGAGTCTATGTCTTTTTTGATTAAGCATGTATTATTCTTCACCAGGCACAATGGGCAAAAGGAACTAGACCCTACTCTCAAGGAGTTTCCATTCCACATGGTAGTCAATTATCAGTCCACAAGTAACTAAATCCCAAAAGAATTCACAAAGCACAAGGTCACTTCAAGAGGAAGAGAGAGACTCTCACAAAATGAGACATCCTTCCAATGTAAATAGGAGTCTCAAGCTGATTTCCCTTAGCAAAACTGATTACAGCCTCAGACCAAATTCTCAGACCTTAATAAGTAATTTGGGTGAATCCCAAAAGACCTCCTATAGGAGGCAGCACCAGGAGGAGGTGACTTTGAAGGAATCCTCAGCTCCCTCTCAGTGATTTTACCCAGAGCTCAGAATAGGGGAGCTGCTCAATATGGCTTTATGGATTATTCGGTTGATTAGATCCAAGAAGGATACTGTTAGTCCTCTTTTCTTCCCCTACCATTGTGAATCCCTGTCTTTGGACAGCTCGTCCATCCCCACCGGATTTCCCCATACCATCCATCATTTTCCCAGTGTGCTGCTTGCCTCTGAGTTTGCATATAGCTTAGCCTGCCTCCTAGGCTTCCCTGAACTGATCCCCCAGGCTAGGGCAATTAGCTGTGCTGTGCACCCCCACCCCAAGCCAGCAACCTTGTCCCTCTGTCTTTTACACTGGCTCATCCCTTCACTCCGCCATGGCTTTCTCCCAAGATTCTATCCCAGAGTCCTCCACTCCTCTCCTCCTCCACTGGCTCCCTGAGAGAGAGCAGCCAGTCAGTTATGGCTGCTTCTCCCCAGTGGGCCATAGACTTCTGCTGATGACGTTGGAAAAATCACACCAAGCAAGAACATGACAAATGAGGTTAGAAGACATCCTTTTGCCTCCAGAGGAAACAGACTTGGGCTCTATTAATCCCAGATTCTCTTCTGCTTGAATGTTTTCCTGTTATTACGGTTAGGGAGGAGAGGGAAGCAAAGTCTCCCAAGTCTCTTTCTCTCTTGGCATCAGAAATCTCCTAATCTCTCTAACTGATACCACTTAACAAAATTTTACCCCATCCAACCCTCCTTTCATGTTGAACCCTAGAGTGGGCACTATGAGGGAGAGAGACCTAAAGAAAGCCCCAGACCCTATCCAAATTCCCAACCCTACAGCCTAATTTGGACAGTGTTACAGAGAGCTGAGGTAATGATTCTGAAGTCAGGAAAGCCATGGATCTTAATCCTGCCCCTGCTGCTTGGCTAACTCTGTGACCTTGGGACAGCCTTGAGCTTTAGTTTCCTCCTTTGTATAAGAGATAGATGATAGATAGATAGATAGATAGATAGATAGATAGATAGATAGATAGATAGATAGATAGGGATAGATAAATGGATAGATGTTCATAGCCATATAGCTACATAGATATATAATTAAAACACTTGAACTATCTCCTTTATGAGGCTTCTGTCCAAACCTTATGTCACTCTGCCAATGCATTTATTAAGAAGGAAAAGACCCAGCACCTTATGCTTTATATTATAGTTAGTTGGGTCTGATTGCCTTAAAGGTGGTCTCAACAGAGAGCTTGGAGGAATTACCCCAGCGGGGATGGGGAGGTCTTAGATCATGTAGTCTTTGGAGTCAGACTGTGAAGAATGGGGAGAATCCAACTGTAGAAAAATGAGAATGGAGTAGGAAGAGTTAGGATATTTCAAATTGTGAACAAGAACCAAGAAGCAAAAAAAGCATGATGTATAGTTGGTGTGATCAAACAAACCCTAGAATGGCATCAGAGGGCCTGGGTTCAGTCAGGATCAAGCTTCAGACACTTCCTAGTTGTATGACTCTGGGTAAGTCATTTAACTGCTTCCTGCCTCAGTTTTCCCCCATTCTAGCACCCGCCTCCCAAGCTTGTTGTGAGAATCAAATTAAATACTAATGAAGTATCTAGCACAGTTTCTGGCACCCAGTAGGTGCTTAAAATGTTTCTTTACAGCCTTCCTTCCCTTGTGATCTTAGGATATCTCTCTGGGTCTTGATTTCCTCAGGGGAACTATGGGGAAAAAAATGCTCCTTGAGGGCAGGGACAGTTTCACTTTTGTCTTTGTATCCCCAGCACCTACTATGAAACCTGGCACATAATAGGCATGCAATAAATGCTTGTGAAATTGATTTGAAGACGCTCCATTTGCTTTGAACCAACCCAGCATGCATGGCTTCATGCTTTTCTCCAACAAAAGACAGAGGGAAGAGAGATGGAGAAAGGAAGCCAGGATACCCCAGTAATGGAGGGGAGGCTAATGTCAATGCCATGAGCCAGACAGAATATGAGAGATGCTGGCATCTGAAATTCCTTATGTTCTTGACTTTGGACAAGAAGATATATACTCGAGAGGCTGGGTCCAAACTGAGTCATCTCATAAAGATAAGAGAGGCATTCACTATTGAAGGAAATCTGCCAAAGAATACTTTTGGTAAAGGAAAGATTAGTTCCATAATTTATCTGTTTTCTGATTCAGAATTCTCTGTCTTCTGATTAGTTCAAAGCAAGGCTGCCCCCATTTGCAAGACTCCTCCACCATTGCCCCTTGTGGGCTGCAGGTGGTGGGACACCATGGCTATTTAGATGGGTGGTAATTCTTTCAAGTGGTATTCTGAGAATTGCAAAAAAAAATTCTATTCCTAATAATGAAATAAATCACAATAATTCATGTATCCTATAATAACAACTAATTACCATCAAAAGAAATACTTTTCTTTGCACAGCATGCAATCAACCTGCAGACCTTGCTCTCACAGGAGATCACCAGGGAGAGAACGGGAAGTAGAAAGGCAAGTAGGAAGGAGGCCCTCAAAGTCCTTGGCACACGCAGCTCCATTAGCCCCAGACGCAGGGCAAGGGAAACACCCAAATGAACAAAATGCCAACCTGGAGGGAATGGAGAAGGGCCAAGGATGGCCTAGTGGGGGAGGAGCCAGAGAAAACTGAGAAGGTGTTTAAAGCCTGAGTGGATGAGGGCATTGCCCTATATGTCTATTCCCACATGTGTTTGTGGCTGAATTCTTCATACAAACTTTCAGAAGTCACACATTCAAATCCCATCTCTACTACTTGTTACTCATGTGCAAAATGATAGACCTCTCTGGGCCTCAGTTTCTCCTCAGGCAAAAGAATAATGACTGGAAATTATGAGATTTTTTTTTCAAGTCAATGGGGTTAAGTGGCTTGCCCAAGGCCACACAGCAGGTAATTAATTATTAAGTGTCTAAGGCCAGATTTGACTCCAAGGCCAGTGCTCTATCCACTGCACCACCTAGCCACCCCCGTGACTGGTAATTATGAAATAATCAAAAGCAATTTCTTAATATCTCCAGAATACTTAATGGCAGTGATCTCATTTGATCCTCTCAACAACCCTGGTAGGTAGGCTATTCAAATCATCAGGATCATGTTCTCCAATGGAAAAACTGATGGCCAGTGAGGTGAACTTGCCCAAGGTCACACAGCTTAGCAGCAGAGCCAGGATTTGATCCCAGATCCTTCCTGGTACCATGTCCAACACATTGTCACCTTTTGTGCTATCTCTAAATGAGAGAGTTTTATTAGTTGATGTCTAAGCATGATGTCCACAACCCCACCATTTGGAAGGTTCCTATAGTAGGGAACAACAGGTAACATAACCTAGCTAGAAGGAAAATTAGGAAGCTATTGAATAAGGTCTAGTGTCTTTCCCTACAATCCTTACCTAACACCTTTCAATGATTTGCCCTAAGAACCTGAACCACTAGTTAGGACACTGCCCATTAGCTTTGAACCCTCAGAGCTCCTACAATCCTGGGGAGGGGAGGGGAAGTTTGGGAGTGGGGTTGTGTTTGAGGAAGGAGAAACACAGCTGAAGGCAGATTTCTAGGCAAAGAAAGTACCTCCAGTCTTGACTAGGCAAGCCTTGTATTTCTGGCCAAGGAATATGGCACCATGTAATGATAGCAATGGCTCTTTGTGCTAGTGGTGCAGATTACCTCATCCCAAGCAGCAAGGGAAGCCCTCAGAATACAAAAAGTGAGGCACGCTCACTAAACAGGAAGAGAAGGAATTCAAGATATTCTGCTCTGAGAACATAAATTGAATCAAAAGCAATATTGGCTACTTAGGGAGCACTCTAATGAGCTGTGGGAAGAAGGGAGGGGCAGAGAGACCCTGTGCTATTGTCTTTGGAGGCTCCCAGAAGGATGACTATCTCGCTATGGTTGGTAAATGTTGCAGAGATAATACAAAGTGAAAAGATGGGAAGGGAGGGGCTCTTACCTTCTGCTCAGAATGAAAATCCTTCCATCTAATTAATTGAAACACAAACCAAGGGAGCCCCTGGCAGTGGGAATTTCTGATGGGAAAATTCAAGTCTTTGCATCCCAGAAAGCTGGTGGGCCCTGAGTAGAAGGGCAAGGAGAGCCTGAGGAGGACCAAGAAGTGAAGTTTCCTTGTGGCTGTTTCATTCTTTGTAGCCACAATGTGGGGCCAAGCCTACATAGTAGGTGCTTAATTCCCCTCTAAGATTTACCTTCCTATAATTTATATCTTTCTTACATGTGTGTGTATATATACATACACACACACACACACACACACACACACACACACACACACACATATATATATATATATATATATATATATATATATATATATACCTATTTATGTATATGTTATCTCCACCATTAACATGTAAGCTCTTTGAGGGCAGGTACCATCTTTGTATCACCAAAGCCTAGCACATTGCCTGGAACAAGAAATGTTTGCTGATCAGTTGGTTGACTCTCTCAGAAATACTTTTGGACATTCACTAAGGCATAGTAATGTGAGATCAAGGGGGTTGGGGGACAGAAGAGGGCACACCAGATGGGTGAGAAGGAAGCCACCTTCAGGAAGTGCAAAGTCCAGAGCAGTAGATGGAACCTGTTCAGTCCTCTGTCCCACCTCCAGGACTGCCAGTGATTCGGCCTCATTGGACAATGGAGAAGAAGAGTGTTTCCCTTTCACCTCTCAATGTAACTTTGGGTTCCATGTAGTTGCCCTCCTATCAAGTGGAATTGGCTATTCTGGGTCTAAGTTGGAAGGGGAGAGGGTGTTTGCAAGCTTCTCAGCTCCCTTTTGTAACTACTAAAATACTCAGCCAAGCCTCAAATAGCCAGATCCTCTGAATAGTTCGTTAGAAACTTGGCAGAATGTTAGAGTCACATCAAAGTCCTTTGTACTGATCTGATTGAGCTGATCAAAATGAGACTAATGGAAAAGTTGTATTTGAAGGGACTTCATCGATTTCTTTTTCCTTCCACAACCACTGACTTAATCCTTATGATTTCCTGTTAATCAGACCAATTTGTTCACTGCCTAATAAAAATGGTTGAGGATTCAGTAAGAATTAGTCATGCAACCAATCCACAGTCAACTGCCCTTGGTGTCTCCTAAAGGTCCCATTTAGGCAGTACTTGGCTGGACAGTGGCATGATGCCTCAACTTTAGAAGAAGCCATATCTGCAGTCACATCTAGTTCTGTTCCCCAGCACAGCACACTCAACACACTGAGGATCTGATACCTGGTCAAAGTGACTGGCTTCTTGATGCCCTTGGATGTCCTAACAGAGATCAGCTACACAGCTACTGGTACTAGGGCTCAGGATCATCTTTATCCCCTTTAACTGGTCATTCTTATGAAGAGTTATTGAGGTGAGGGTTCAATTCCATTCAACAAACATTTATTGGGCAACAACGTGTTGTAATGAATAGAGCACCAGATTTTCCTGGAGTCAGGAAAACTGGAATTCAAATTCTGCCTCAGATTCTTACTAGCTGTGTGATCTTGACTATTTCACTTAAACTCTCTCAGCCTCAGTTTGCTCACCTGCAAAATGGGCATAACGATAGGCTTTAAATCCCAGAGTAGCTAGGATTTCATGTATAAAGAGCTCTGCAAACCTCAAAGCCTTGACTATGTTATCTGTTATGACTATAGACACCAAAGACACATAGATAAAAGCAATACTCATGCAAAAGAATCCAGAATCATTGACAAAAGAAGGAAAGTGTATCACTAGAGAGAGCAGACCAGGCCTTGCATAAGAGCCTGAACTGGTCTTGGAAGGAAGCCAGGAGTTCCAGAAAGCCAGGGCTTTGGGGAAGAGTGAGTGTATTCCAGACCCTGGGCTGGCCTGTACAAAGGTGTTGAGGGACAGGCGGGCTTTTCTGTATAATTGTTCCCCACCTCTTAGTGCCTGGAGAGCATTAAATATTTAATAAATGTTTTGTCATTCATTCATTCAATCAATGTTAGTTCAGGTAGTTAATTTGTAGCAATCCTTGAAAATGTTGATGGTTGTAGGAGAAACAGAAAGTGCTGGTTGTAGGAATTCCCAAAGAAATCTGGGACTGATTTGGGGAGATTTTGTGATTTAAAGGTCGTTGAATGCTCACCTCCAGCCTTTTTCTATAATTTGTTTAAAATGGAGAGCAATAAAGAATTAGTCATTATAACTTTGAATGTGAATGGGATGAACTCTCCCATAAAATGGATGCAGGTGGTAGAGTGGATTAAAAAACCAAAATACTAATGCTACTGTTGCTGATAATGATAATATTTGTCCTTCATTTTCCAAGAAGACCATAACATCAGGGAGGTGATACTATGAAATGCATGTGAATTGGATTTGTGTAACAGAGGTGCTTGCTAACCAAATGAAGTCTACCCAGTGTTCCATATTCTGGACACAACTGAGAAAAACAAAATGGGAACTAGAAGGATCCTTAGAGGTCATGTAACTCCCTTATTTTGTAAAGACAGAAACTAAGACTCAGAGGAAGGGAAATAACTTACCCAAGGTCCCAGAACTGAGGCAGATCTGTTCTGGAATTTGAACTAAGTTCTCTTGATCCCAAACCTATTATATTTTCCATATTTAATAACTGAAATTATCATGTGTCCAAGACTCAGACTAAGCTCTAAAGGGAATGAATCAAAATTATAGAAATTTCCATGATAAGGTATAAAGCAAATTTATCTAAGATCTAAAATGCATATAATCTCACTCTTCAGCAAAAGCCAAGTAGGGGGCAGCTAGGTGGTACAGTGGATAGAGCACTGGCCCTGGAGTCAGGAGGACCTGAGTTGAAATTTGACCTCGGACACTTAATAATTACCTTGCTGTGTGAACTTGGGCTAGTCACTTAACCCCATTGCCGTGCAAAAATAAAAAAAAGCTAAGGATAATAAAGATCTTGGTGACATCCTGCCAGGGAAAGTTGACAGAATGAGTACATATCACCACCCTTGAGTCAGAGAAGAGCATGCCAAGAAATCAGCTTCATCAGCAATCTCATATACTTACTAGCTATGTGACCCTGGGTAAGTCATTTACCCTCTTTCTGACTTAGTTTCCTCATCTCTAAAATGGGGATGACAAAAACACCTACCCCTCAGATTTATCATAAGAATCAAATGAAATAATATTTGTAAAGCTCTACATAAGTTCTAGCTGTTATTTTGTAATCAATGTACATTTTGCTTTCCCATTTCCATGTGGTCTGTCCTGTATGAATTCATACAAGTCTTCTCATGATTCTCTGAATTCTCCATATTTATTATTTCTTGAAATGTGATATTCCATTACCTTCATATACTATAATCTATTCAGTCATTCCCCAATTTTAGTCAGTCCTTCATTTTCAAGACCCACCTCTTACCAGTGGTCTCTAACTCCTTCTTTTGGGATGGTTGAGGTTGATAAATTTTCAAGAAATTCCAACCTCAATCAACATAATGAGTAAGAGTTAGGTATAGTGGGTAAAAGGGGTCTTCTCCAGGCAGTCTGCAGGTATCTTCAACCTTGTACATGAACATGCCCATTGGTGCTCTGAGCTCAGCTCCTCACCCTCCTCAGTTTCCTGTTAATAAGCCAGTCTCCTCCACCTTGTGTATTCCTTTTACTGATGGAATCCCCTTTGCCATTCTGACACAGTCATTGACTCTTAATGGTTAAAATACCAATCAGGAAAAGCACATTTTGGAGAGATAATTTCTTTAGGAAACAGAAGACTAATTCCTGAGGGCTCGGCTAGAGATCAATGCTGATGGAACATAATCTTGGAAATACATCAAAAGGTTACCAGATGGATCTGCTGCATTTTTTTTATTATCTCTTTATTTCAAAGTTTGAGTAAATAAAGCCTTCTGAAGAATTAAGTCTTAGACAGAATTTTAAAAAATAGTTAAGTGGAGCTAGAAAGAAGTCTGAGGTTCATCTACTCCAACCTCCTTATTTTACAGAGGAAAACAGAGACCCAAATTAGGAAATAATTTGTCTGTGGTCTGAAAATTCAGTTGGCTGTCTGTTTTCTTACAGCTTGTGAGCTAAGAATAGTTTCCACATTTTAAAATACAATAAAACTTTATTTTAAGATATAAAAATCATCCTTAGTTCAAAGGCCTTAAAAAAACAGGCTGCAGGCTGGATTTGGCCTATAGACCAGAACTTGCCTTTGTCAATCTTTAGCAATAGAGTTGAGATTCCAGGCCAAATCCTCAAACTGCAAATCTGCTGTACTTGCCACAACTCTACCCTGCCTCTCTCTAGTTAGTTTCGGGGCTCTGGCACTTTGCAATGAATAGGAGAGAATCTGAATAAAGAAGTAAACAAATGGGAAAAAGGGAAACCCAATGGCATAATAGTCCTTTATCCAACCAGAGTCTCAGGGTAGAGAAAGGGCAGAGAGATGGCTGAGAAAGAGAAAGAATTAGAAAACCTTCAGATTGGCATTCTTTAGCAAGGTGGCATTTTTACATGTCTCTTTACCTGTGCCTTTTTCCATTGGTATTCAAGAGATAAGACATTTTGAGAGAAATAGGGCATGGCACTTTAGGAATATCACTAGCTTGGGAATAGGAAGATCTGTATTCTAGTCCTGGGTCTACCCCCTAACTAACTATGCGACCTTGACGGAGCCAGGCCTAGATGCAGGCAAGATTGACAGCCTCATTGCCTAGAGTTCCAGGAAGGGGACTTCTTAACTTTACTTTGGTGGTTCCATTATTCTCATCAGTATGGGCATTCCCACCTTGCTGGTTGCAGCCCACGCCATGCCCCTATCCTGTGTACTTCTCATCCTTGTCTTTCCATGGAAGAATTACCCAACTCCTCCTTTTAATATTGCATAGATACCAGTTCAACCCCTAGCTGACTATCCACCTGTCACCCTTTGCCCTCTTTATATGAAAAGCAGACTTCCCTTTCTTGTGCCTCTTCATCCATGCAAATTATCTCCACCATTAGTCTTCCTACTGCCCTTCATTGGTTGCAATTTTGATTCTCCTGAGATTGTGCCAATCTGTGATTTAGAATGATCATTTTTTTGCTGATAGGAACCTTACTGATCCTCTAACCCAGTTCCCTCATTTAAAAGATGAGGAACTTTGGGCGCAGTGCACAGCCATATATGAAAGCTAGAAGAATCTTCAAATGACTCTGAGATCTTCCTAATGCAATCATTCCCTCCAGAGACTGATCACAACTCATCCATTCCCATCCATCTTGTGAGCCTCTTACCCAAGCTCTGCCATAAATTTGACACCAGTGAGCCACTACCATGGGGGTCGGCTTTCCTTTCTCCTGTAATCTTGAGTAATACCAGAGGCTTATGCAGACTTCCCATCAGTTATGTCTCCCTCTCATGTGACCAGCCCTTCATCTTTTTCATTCATATTATTTTTGATGGCATTCTTTACCCAATTTCTCTGTTGTAATTCCCTGTTTATAATGCCAGAAAGATATTGGTATTTGAAAGCTGGGCAGCGTAGGCTCATTGAAAGAGCTACATGGTTTCCTAAATGCAGTCGGAGCCAATCTCCCTCCTCTCTTTGTTCATTCCTGGACCCAGTTCATTGCCCATATGTGATAACTAAACAAGTTAAGTTCACTAGGCTACCCACCAGTGACGTGCCAAAGTCTTGGATGAATACACTCCTCGCCTACTTTGTTAGTTTCTTTTTTTTTCTGTGTGAGAATGAGCACAGATATCTGAGATCAAGCAACTGAGGTGATGATGTGCTGAGGACACTTCAGGGAGAGACTTCAGCCTTTGCCCACTAGGAAATGGTTGTTGGGAATCAACAACTTAGTATCTACAGTGCTCAAGGCTGAATAGCACAGTGGATAGATGAGGAAGGGAATAAGTATCAATTAAATGCCTACTACATGCCATACTCACAAAAATCCTTGGGAGGGAGATGCTGTTACTGCCCATATTTTACAATTGAGGACACTGAGGCAGGCAGAGGTTAACAAACTGCTAGTAAGTGTCTGAGACTGATTTTGAATGCAAGTCTTTCTGACTCCTGGTCCAGTCCTCTATCCATTGTGCTACATGAAGATTAATTTAATTTGCTGGATCTTGTCAATATTTTGTTAGTTCTGCTTCTTCATCCTGTGAAACCTAAGCTGCCACACTTCTTGCAGAGTCATTGGCAATGCCCATCATGAACACTGCAAGAGGAGACCACTGGGTGTCCTGAAAGATTCTGTTGCCCTTGTGAACTGAATGAGTCCACCTCCATGGAATCCTCTAATCATCCCTCTGAGAAGAATCTGTGAGCCATCCTACCTTTGAGTTATGACTTTCTTGGTGCCTTTTGGTTTTATTTACAACGAGAATATCAATATGGAGGTGGGTGAGCTCCTCCAGTGATGTATCATTAACTCATTGGGCAATCGATCTTGCCCCAAGTACTAACAGCTGTGCTTCTTAGCATCCTCCTGTCCTTTTTCTCTCACTCCTTCACCCTAACTGGGGATTTCAATGGGGTTCTGCCTGCACAACAATCTTGTATGACTTATTATAAACAAGCCCATATTCACAAGGCCAGAAAATTCCAGGGGATATAAGTATAGATTTGTCACATCAAGCCACATGTGTTACAACAACAACACAATGCCTGTGATAGGCAGTAACACAAAAGAGCATGCATTTTTTAAAGCTGACTAGGCTATAGGTCTCCCCTCTCTCTCTGGATTGCCTCGGTTTCTTCCTCAGTAGGAGAGAGCTGGATTCTGGACCATGTGGTGAATTATCTCCCCAAAAGAATATCGGTCCTTCATTTTTTTGCCTTTGTAATCTCAGTACATATTGAGCAGACACTGAATAAAAACCTGGAGATTGATTCACGGAAGGTCAGGCATGATATCCAGAAAGACCTGGATTCAAGTCCTGCCCCTGACATGTGCTAGCTGTATGACCTTAAGCAAATCAATTGACCTCTCTGTGCTCTAGGCAACTCTCTAAGTCTCCCCATTACACAAGCTTTGCTAATATGCATTGATGCAAATGGTTTCCCTCATGGGGAAGGGAAGGAGATTCCCTGTATCACAAAAAAAAAAAAGATCCCTATAAGGTCATATTCTATGTGTAAGGCCAGAGATGACTTAGGAGTAGCTCCAAAAAAGAAGCAAGTCTCCCAGAGCTCACTGCAGAAGAAGTTAGGCATATAAAAGGACCCAGCCCTTGATCTTTTGCATGGCTTCTCTGCCCAGGATTCCCAGCAAAGCATCTATCATCAGTGGAGCCCCTAGCTGGCAAAGGCAGTGAGGAAGAAGGTCTACCTATCTACCAATCTGCAAAGAGACCTTGCTTCTCCAGAGCTCCCAAGTCTTCCAGGCCTAATTTTCTAACTTCCAGCTCCTCTTCTTTACATTCCACCAGGGAGCAACTGAGGCATTAGAGAGAATCAAGTCACTGGTTTCCTAAGCTCGACAGCATGACGCTGTGGGTTTTTTCCCTTCACCATGGGGAAAAGTACCATCCATTCCTGTTACTGGTTGCCTAGGGATGGTTGCTTCTTCAGTAGACAATGAAGCTGAAAATATTCCACCACTTGTCTGCTGTTGATGGCCACAGTCCCTACCAGAACATGAGACTATTGTTTCTAATTAGAAGGGCTATGGGAGAAGATGCTAGCTCTTCCTGGGGATGTTTGTATCTGATGGAGCTGGGGCCCAGATCGACTGGGAAGGGGGCCTCCCAGGTAGAAGGGAGGTGGAGTGCTGTCACATTGACAACTTTGTGACTAACCTGGGGCTCTTTAGGAAGTGGAGGAATTGCATGCATTAAAATATCCAGGCCACAGGAGAGATTCACAGGAAGGCTTGAGAGCAGACAGAAAGATCCAGATGTTTTGTGAACTCCCTCAGGGGTTATAAAGTACTATGGGGTTCAGAGTGAAAATCAATGAGACTAGTTAACTAGTGGAGTTGGGAAGGGGGAGGGCAAGAGATTTAACTATAGACAAAGGGAGCTTGCCTAGACCTTCCAAAAGCAAATGTGTCTTTCCCTTTTCATCCCTCTCCAGATAAATGTACAATCTTTGCTCAGCTGAGGAATATGTGGAACCAATAAGATATCTTCACAGACAATACACTATCCTATTTGGGACTAGAGGGACCCTTCATCACTATGCAGTCAAATTTCTCCATTTTACAGATGAGAGAACTGAGGCCCAGAGATAGGAAGAGACTTGTCCAGGCTCCCACAATTAATAGAACTAAGCCTAGGACTGATGCCTGTGGAAGGACTCTTTCTATCAGAGTCCCCCTCCCTTGTGCCATCTGTAGCTAAACAGAGATAGATAGATGATAGATATAGATAGATAGATAGATAGATAGATAGATAGATAGATGATAGATAGATGAATAGATAGACATGATAGAGTAATGGATGGATGGATGAATGGATGGATGGATGGATGGATGGATGGATAAGCAGACATACATATAAATGATAGATTAGATGGATACAGAGACAGGTAGGTAGATGATAGATAGATGATAGATAGATGATAGATAGATAGATAGATAGATAGATAGATAGATGATAGATAAATGAATAAACAGCCTGACAGGTAGGTGAGTGGATAGAGAGAGAGACATTTAGATAGAAAATCATTTGAAGTGACAGAGAAAGCCTTAGACATTTGGGAGAGGCAAGATCAAGGACAGAAAACAAGGCTTTGGCTCAACAGCTCAGCTAAAAAACCTGCTGGCCCAGCTGAGCAATGCCTTTCCCTGGCCTGCCCTGCCCTGGTCTGCCCAGGCATCACTGTCTGGGGTTTTTCTCTGGTTCTGATTCTTCCCCTCGCCGATACCCTGATTTGGAGGCTGTGTCTGTCCTATGAGAGAGGGGAGAGGCCAGAGCACAGAGTGTGAGAGGCAGAAGGGTAGGGGAAGGAAGCTTCTTCAGGCTCCTGGTAAAGGCACCTCCTTGTCCCCCTCTACTTTGCAGGCCTATGAAAACAAGCATGTTCAGCGGCTTCTGCTGCCCCCTGCCTGCCAGCCAAAGCTAGCTTCAAGACAGGTCAGGTTTTTATTTCATAGAATCTAAGCAACCATTAATAAGGCAGTCACATAAGGAGGGGTTTTTCCCCCCTTTTCTTCTTGGAAATTTTGGACAAGCTCCCACCAGAGATTTTTTCAGAAGGGAGGAGAAATGGTTTGAGATGGATTGGAATCCCAGCAGCCACAGCAGCAGCCCCCTAACCAGGGCTGGAGCCAGAAACCCTCCATGGTAGGCACAGACCTGCTTGCACTGCAAGCCTCCCACCTTGACCTCAGATCCCACTGGCCCTATCACAATGCCCATAGCTCCCACCATTCAGGTTATTCTTCAAGGGAACTTTGGAGATTCATTATATCACTGCTCAAATACAAATACATGGACACCGGTAGCCAAGAAAAAGGCACCAAGGAGATGGAATTCACAAATCATTTCACCCTGTCTTGGGCCTCAGTTTCCCCCTGTAAAATGAGGTGGTGGATGAATGATGTTTTTAAATCTGTTTCCAGATCAAGAGCTTCATTTCAACAAGATGGGTACTGAGGAAGATAATTCAGCTGAAGGAGAACTGGATTTGGAGTCGGCATCTCTGGTCAAATATTCATCCCTGCCACTCAGTGACCTTGGCAAATCATTTCACCTTGATGGCTTCAGGCTACTTATTTGTGAAATGAATCAGAAAGCCTCTTATGGCTCTACATTCTAAACCTATGAAGACGTAGTAGTAGTAGTAGTAGTAGTAGTAGTAGTAGTAGTAGTGGTGGTGGTAGTGGTGTTGGTGGTGGTAGCAGCAGAAGTAGTTGTAGTAATAGTAGTGGTAGTAGTAGTGGTAGTGGTGGTGGTGGTGGTGGTGGTAGTAGTAGTAGTAGTAGTAGTAGTAGTAGTAGTCGTTGTCCTTCAGCATTGAAGAAGACCATGATATTAGGAAAGTGATATCATGACTTGCAAATAAGATTGGCTAAAATGAGAGGGTGTTGTACAAAGATGCCATTCTCACTCTCCTCTGTGAGCCCAGTAGCCTGACATATTAAGATCAGGATGGTTGGTAACCTAGTGGGGAATGGGCCTTGAGGGAGGGGGAATGGTCTGTGAGGGACCCAAAAAAAGAGGTTCCTGACAGACAAATTTCATGTTTGGGAAAGTGCAGGCCCAGGGTTCTGCTCTGGTCTCTGGTTTCCAAAGGTCTAGCCACTCACCAGCATTTGCTGAGCACACATCACACAGAAGTAGGCCCAATATTCAGATTCCTACATCAAATGCAACAAAATGTATTTCCTGGTTTCTCAGGATAAACAAGGAGGCCCGACTCTCTAACTGGTTCTTTTGCTTCTCTTCTCTGGCCGCTCCAGTCCGTCCTGTAGGAATGAGTTCATCTTTCTCAAAGATTTCTTTCTCCACACCCCTTCTTGCTCACTCTTATTCTTCAGCAATCCTCAATGCCTGCTAATACATGGCCCCAACCTCCATTAGCAGGCAACAACACCAAATTGTAGTCTCCTTCATCAAATACCCCTAGATACTCCTTGGGAATTCCCACCATCATACCTCTATCCATACTAGTCCCCTCGTCTGGTATACCCTCCCCACCAAGTTTCACCATCCAGCCAAACTATTTTATTCATTCTTGCCAGGACACACACAGCATCACCTTTCTACTTCCATGCCTGGAATCTTCTTCCTCATCTTCTCCTTTCCTGATCTCCCTTTCTGCATCATAGTTGTTCTCCTCATCGCCATACACACACACACACACACACACACACACACACACACACACACACAGACTTATTTTGTCCCCATTTCATATAAAATTTCTTTGTGGAAGGAAAGTTTCTCAAAGGTGTGGACCATTTTGTTTTTTCATCTTTATAATCCCAGAAAAATGTGTGGCACATTTGAATGTAATTGAATCTGACTCCTGCCTATCCTTACCAGTCAAGAAAAGGTCCTCCCCATCTGCAAAACCTTTAGTTTGACCTTGGAAGTCCCCACCTTGGATTAGAAGTTCTTTTTGCCCATGTACCAGTCCTCTCTTCCACAGTCAGGATTCCCCCAAGGGCAGAGACAATGGACCACATTTCTCTCTTATCCTCTCCATAGTGGTTCTCAATAAGGAGTTACTGATTGATGGATTAAAATATGTCTGCCACTCCTAGAGTCAGAGCTGTAAGAGTCTTTAGAGCTTCCATGCCAATGGAATCCCAAGTCCTTAAACTATTTATCTAAGCATATCCATCACAGGAGCACAGATTCACTGATGGAAAAACAATTTAGAGCTAGCTTGGTTAGTCCCTCATTTTACAGTGGACGGGGAACCATTTGCTCAGGGCTGCCCAGCAAGGAAGTGGCAGAGCTGGGATTCATGCCCCAGGAGCAGTTGGGATCAGGGTACTGTTCTAGAGTCAGGGGCACCATGTAGATTGAGGGCCTTGCTGAGATGGCAGTACCCAAGGTGGAACTGTGTCAGTTGGAGTTGCTACCCTACATGCTGGAGCCCAGAGCCTCTCAAAGTATTTCTTTCCAATAAAAGTTAGACTTCTATTGTGCCTTTTTTGTGCCACCCCCAGTCTCCTCTTCTTCCATCTACTCCCCTTCCTCAGTTATCCACATTTGTTGAGAAGGATTGAAAGAAGGCTGTTGGAAGAGAATGCAGATTACTCTGGGATCTGTATCATAGACATGTTCACGTGAGAGACCCCGAGAGAGTCAGAGTTTGTCAGGGAGACAGCCCAGTCCAACCAAACACTAGCGTTGTGACTCTGGGCAAGACCCTTCAGCTCTCCAAGTCTCAGTTTCTTCCTCTGTCAGATGGGGATGGAAATTACATCTACCTACAAGGGCTGATGTGAGGCTTAAATGAGTTTATCTGTGTAGAGCATTTTGCAAATCTTAAAATGTTATATAAATGTCAGCTATTGTTGGTGGTAGTGGTGTTATTATTCTTATTCAGCTGTGATGACTGTATTTTCTATTAAACCTGAGCTCTTGGAGGTCACTCTCTTTTCTATACTCCCTCTGCCACTGCTTCTCTTTCTCTCTCCCGCCCACTCTCCTTCTCCCTCACCCACTCTGTCACTAGGCAAACCAGGCAGAGTGGCTGCCTTACCATCAGGAACCATTTTTTCTCCTGATGAGGATGCCTGTGTGTATGAGAATGAAATATATGGATGGATGCATGGATGAAAAAGAGAGGGGGAGAGAGAGAGAGAGAGACAGAGACAGAGACAGAGACAGAGACAGAGACAGAGACAGAGAGACAGAGAAGGAGAGGGAAAGGGAGAGATGAACAGTAAAGAAAGGAAGACAGGCAAATAGATAGATAAAAAGACAGAAAAATAAATAGACAGATGATAAATAAATAGACAGGAAGGTGGATAGAGAGAGAGAGAGAAAAAGCAAAGGGAGAGGCAGATAATAGGAAGGCAAATAGAGAGACAGGAAGACAGATAGATGATAGGCAGATAAATTAAATAGAAAGATAATAGATAGATAGACAGACAGAGGCAAATGATAAAAAAATAAATAAACAGATAGAAAGACAAATATGCAGATGATAGATAAACAGACAGGAAGGTAGATAGATGAAAGAGAGAGAGAAACAGTAAAGAAAGGAAGACAGGCAGATAGATAAAAAGACAGAAAAATAAAGGTGAACAGAGAAAGAGAGAAAGCAAACAGAGAGGCAGATAATAGGAAGGCAAATAGAGAGACAAGAAGACAGATAGATGATAGGCAGATAGATTAAATAGATAGATAGATAGACAGACAGAGGCAAATGATAAGAAAATAGATAAACAGAGACAGAAAGACAAATATGCAGATGATAGATAGATAAACAGAAAGGAAGGTAGATAGATGAAAGAGAGACAGAGAGACAGAGAAACAGTAAAGAAAGGAAGACAGATAGGCAGATAGATAAAAAGACAGAAAAATAAATAAAGGTGGATAGAGAAAGAGAGAATGCAAAGAGAGAGGCAGATAATAGGAAGGCAAATAGACAGGAAGACAGATAGATGATAGTCAGATAGATTAAATGGAAAGATGATAGATAGATAGATAGATAGATAGATAGATAGATAGATAGATAGATAGACAGACAGACAGAGGCAAATGTTAAGAAAATAGATAAACAGAAAGACAAATATGCAGATGATAGATAAACAGACAGGAAGGTAGATGAAAGAGAGACAGAGAGACAGAGAAACAGTAAAGAAAGGAAGACAGATAGGCTGATAGATAAAAATACAGAAAAATAAATAAAGGTGGATAGAGAAAGAGAAAGCAAAGAGAGAGGAAGATAATAGGCAAATAGAGAGGCAGATAATAGGCAAATAGAGAGACAGGAAGACAGATAGATGATAGGCAGATAGATAGATAGATAGATAGATAGATAGATAGATAGATAGATAGATAGATAGAGGCAAATAATAAGGAAATAGATAAACAGATAGAAAGACAAATATGCAGATGATAGATAAAGAGACAGGAAGGTAGATAGATGAGAGACAGAGAGACAGAGAGAGAGACAGTAAAGAAAGCAAAACAGGCAGATATATAGATAAAAAGACAGAAAAATAAATAGACAGATGATAAATAAACAGACAGGAAGGTGTATAGAGAGAGAAAAAAAGCAAAGAGAGAAGCAGATAATAGGAAGGCAAATACAGAGACAGGAAGACAGATAGATGATAGGCAGATAGATTAAATAGAAAGATAATAGATAGATAGACAGACAGAGGCAAATGATAAGAAAATATATAAACAGATGATAGAAAGACAAATATACAGATGATAGATAAACAGGAAGGTAGATAAATGAGAGAGAGAGAGAGAGAGAGAGAGAGAGAGAGAGAGAGAGAAGGGAAGAAAGACAGATAGGAAAGGCAAATAGATGATAGATAAACAGCTAGACAGACAGACAGATAGATGATGTGAAACATATCTTCACATATAAATATGTGAAAAAGAAATATATCCAGGCATATATATGTAAAATATTTATTACATATATATACATATATATATGGTGGAAAATCAGCACTATCCACACATATATCTAGAAATATGCATGTAGACACATACACATATGTGGATGCTATGTGGATAGCAATTTATATAATCTCATTCAATCAAATAGCCTTTCTTCAGTCCCCCTCCTCCCTGGCCATCCTGCAGTCCTCGGCACGACACCATGGGCCACTCCCTCCTCCTACGTGCTCTCTCTTCCCTGGATTTTAATGCCACTCACTCTCCTGGTTCTTTTCCTATTTATCTGGCTTGTCTCCTTTGCAGATTCCCCAGCTATGTCCCAACCCCTGTATACTAGTACACCCCAAGGCTCTATCTTAATCCCTTTTATCTTTTTTTAACATATCTATTTTAAAACTTTATTATTTTTACTAATCTCTCCCTCTTGCTTCTCTCCACACTCCCAGCACTGAGCAAAAGAAAGAACTAAAACCCTCATTACAAACATGGCTAGTCCAGGCACACACTCAACACAATGCCTGTGTTCAATAATATAAGCCTCTCTCTGCATCTGAAGTCCATCACCTCTTTGGCAGGAGGTGAGTGGTTTATTTTATCCTCATTCTTTTGGATTTATGATTTATCATGTCATTGATCAGAGTTTGAAAGTCTTTCGAAGTTGTTTTTCCCAATATTGTTGTTGTCATTGTATAAATTATTCCTCTAGTTCTGTTCACTCGGTTCTGCGTCAGATCAAAGAGGTCTTCCTAGTATCCTCTGAAACTGGCCATTTCATCATCTCTTACGGCACATTAATCTTCCATTACATTTAAACATCACAACTTATTTAGTCATTCCCCAACAGGATACCACCTCAGTTTCCAATTTTCTGTTACTATGAAGAGAGCTGCCATAAATATTGCTGTGCATCTGGGTCCTTTTCCTCCTTCTTTGATCTCCTAGGACTAGAGGTCTAATAGCAGTGCTGCTGGGTCAATGGACAAGCACAATTTAGGGACTTTTTTGCTGAGCTCTTTTCTCTCTCCATTTTCTCTCTAACCCCCAGTGATGTCATTAGCTTTCATGCGTTGAAGTCTCATCTCTATGCAGATGATTCCCAGATCTACATAATCAGATCTCATCTTTCCCCTGCATCTCTAGCTGCCTGTTGGACTTCGCTACCAGTATGACCCACAGGCATCACGAAATCATGTCCAAAGCATATCTAAACCCACCCTTCCTCCTGATTTTCCCTGTTTCTGTCAAATATGCCACCATGTTCCCAGGTAGCTAGGCTTACAACCTGAATCATCCTGGACTCCTCAGTTTTCCTCCACTCTCCACGCCCCATATCTGATGAGTTGTGAAGTCTTGTTGATTTTATCTCCATAGCATCTGTCCCTTTCTCTTCACTCATCTCACAATTCCCTTCCCAAAGTCAAACTCCTATTGCTTCTCATCTGGACTATTGCAATAGCCCCCTAATTAGTCAAATTGCTATTTCTAAAGCCTGAGCATGTCCCTCTCCTGCTCAAAGAGCTTTAGTGAATACCTATGGCCTCTGGGATCAAATCCATGCTCCTCTGGTTTTGCATTCAAGGCCCTTCCCAGGCTCATCCCAGCTGACCTCTCCCAGTTTATTACAGGAATAAAAATCCTTCCTCATGAACCTGGCAGTCCAGCAACTGGTCTAACTTTCTGTTCTCTGCTCACAACATGCAATCTCCCACCTCCATCCTTTGTGTAGGCTGCCCCATCCCCAAACCTTAAATGGTTGCCCTTCTTCTTGGAGGCCCAAGTTTCCTCCAAGCTCTGCTCAAACACAGGCTCCTATATGAGGCCTTTTCTGATTCCCTCAGATAGTAAAGCCCCTTTTGGCATTTATTCTGAATGCATTCATATTTCTGTTTTGGTTTGGCATTCCCGGTACCTGCTCTTGGGTGAGCACTTAATAAATAGGCATTGAATTGATGACCATAGATACACAGGGTGTCCCAAAAGTCTTGGTGCAGTTTCAACTGCCAAAGCTTTAAGCTAAATTAAGACTTTTGGAATATACATACATATATATATATATATATATATATATATATATATATATGTTTGAGTGATAGTGTATATATGGAAATATGGATGTGTTGTAGAGCAAGACAGATGTAGAGAGCAGATAATTATATTGACAGATGAGTCAAAAAAAGACAAGTACATAATTATATTGATAGAATAGATAGACAGAGATAAAGAAACAGAAAGAGGAGGAAGACAGACAGACAGAGAAACAGAAATAGAGACATAGAGAAAGAGAGACTGAAGTAAAGATAGAGAACTATGGTAAAATACCAGGGTTCAATATGTGTAGAGAAAGAGAGATGTAGATAGAGAGCAAATAATTATATTGACAGATAGGTCAAAAAAAGACAAGTACATAATTATATTGATAGAATAGGTAGACAGAGATAAAGAGACAGAGAGAGGAGGAAGACAGACAGACAGAGAAACAGAAATAGAGACATAGAGAAAGAAAGACTGAAGTAAAGATAGAGAACTATGGTAAAAAATATCAGGGTTCAATATAATTATGCATATATAACCTATATGAGATCACTTGCTGTCATGGAGAGGGGGAAGGAAGGGATGGAGGGAGAAAAATGTGGAGCTCACAATCTTACAAAAAATGAATATTGAAAACCATCTTTACATGTAATTGAAAAAAAATAAAATTTGTAAAAATCCCCAGGGTTCAAGTCCACCCTCTGACACATATTGATGCAAATCAATTAAACCCTGTTATCTCCAGATAGCAATCTGCCCCGCAGGAGTAGTTCCCTATATCAAGAATGTCACAGGTGGAGAGTCACACTCCACCTCCAAAAAAATATATGATGCAATTGAAAGAGTGCTAGATGAGAATTCAGAAAAGGACCTGAGTTCAAGTCTTACCTCAATCACTTCCTAGTTATATGACCTTCTCTAGGCCTCGGTTTTCACATCTGTAGAAGGTGGGAATGGGACTGATCTCTCAAGTTCTTTCCAGTTATATGAACCCATGTTAAATATATATATAGCTCAGTATATGTTACTATATATGCATATGGACACACACATATTCACATACACATACACACACACATCAGTGTTTCCACGGAGTCCTAGATTTAGAGTCCTAGATTTGAATCATGGCTCTTACTGCTTACTAGCTGTGTGAACTTGGAAAAGTCATTTAATATTTATGGGCCTCATGTTCCTTTTCTGTAAAATGAGGGAATTGGAAAGATAGATTCTAAGGTCCCTCCTGGTTCTAGATCTATGCATCTATTTCAAGGACCATGACTTCATCAGTGAGCCTAGGCTCTCTACCAATGCAGATCACCACCCCTGTGGGACTTCATGGTATCCCATCAAACTTCACTAGGCTGGATCTAAGGAAAAGGATCTATGTCCTGATGCCCTTCCAGCTTGGTAGGGTCAACCTACCAAGACAGAAACACACACATAGCAGGTGAGATTATTTTTTGTAAGCAATCTGATTTTGCCTAGAATGTGCCCATTGTACCACAGATACTTATAATTGTCTTAATATACAGTACCTATGCAGAACATACAGAAACATAAGGCAGAATGTTGCTGAAATAAGATATTTTGAAAATATCTAAAAAATATATAAATGCATATAATATATAATATAACAAGCATATGATATAGAATTGGGTCTCTACATATAAAAAGGGTTTTGAAAAATAAAGTATTTGGAGAATAAGTTAAAATTTGCCCTAGTCATCAACCCCTCTAACATATATATATATATGTATGTATGTATGTATGTATGTATGTATATATATATATATATGTGTGTGTGTGTGTGTGTGTGTGTGTATCACAGATGGGTGTGTGAATGTGTATGCTGTTATTGTTGTTGCTGTTTGTCCTTTGTTCTCAAGGAAGACCATGACATCAGGGAGGTGATGCTACGACAAGCACATCAATTGGATTTGAGTGGGGGGGGGAGGACTATGCTAAGTCTCCAGCCTCATTTTCTCCTCCAGATTCATCTGGGTCCAATGACCAGATAGGAATCAGGATGACTGGAGATGATCCTGGATGCAAGGCAATCAGGGTGAAGTGACTTGCCCAAGGTCACACAGCTAGTAAGAGTCAAGTGTTTGCGGCTGAATTTGAACAGGTCCTCCTGATTACAAGGCCAGTGTGTTCTATCCACCATGTCACCTAGCTGTCCATATATCTGACTGTGAATGTAGGGTGATATGGAATACCTCAGTGCTAGTACTGGGTTCAAAACCTGTTTCTGACACCTAGTAGCTGTGTGATCCTGGGCAAGTCATTTAATCTCCATGAGCTCTCAGATTTAGCAGGTAAGAGAAAAAATATTCTTCCCTCTGTCAGTGGAGCTAGTTCCCACACCCACAAAAGAAAAAATTCCTGACAGATATATGTGCATGTCAATGTCTAGGGGCGGCTAGGTGGCGCAATGGATAAAGCACCGGCCCTGGAGTCAGGAGTACCTGGGTTCAAATCTGGCTTCAGACACTTAATAATTACCTATCTGTGTGGCCTTGGGCAAGCCACTTAACCCCATTTGCCTTGCAAAAACCTAAAAAAAAAAGATATGTGTGCACACGCAGAGAAATATATACATACACACATGAATCCATCCAGGCAAGCAGGAAGACAGAGCTGGGTAGTGGAAAGAATGATAGGTTCTAATACTGGCTCTGCAATTTACCAGCTGTATGACCCTGGGCAAATCATTTCCTCTGTAGGAGCCTCATTTTCCTCCTCTTAAGATTGGGGATGATAAACCTGGTGATTCCTGCTTCCTAAGGGTGTTCTGATTACAGTGGAAATAGTTTGGTATTTGGAACCAGAGCACCTGGATTGGAATTCTTCCTTTGATTCTTTCTTCCTGTGGAAAGACAAGGGACTTCTACTCTATTACCCTGTTTCTCCCTCTGTTAAATGAGGGTGTTAGCAAACCACAACCCAGGCCTGTAATCTAAGAATGGGTTTTACATATTTAAAGACTAAAAATTATATATGTGTGTGTGTGTGTGTGTGTGTGTGTGTGTGTGTGTGTGTGTGTAAAAAAACATTCTTCACTCAGGGGTCAAACAAAAATGGTAACTCTGGCCTATGGGTATGGTTTGAAGACCCCCTGAACTAAATGATCTCTCAAGGTCCTAAACAGATCACAGTTCACAAACCCACCTCTTGCTGCAGCCCAACCTCTTTCTGGGTTGTTTTGCTTCAGCTAACATGAAGATGAGTTTGAATTCTCTGGGCTCCCCATGACTGATAGGGAGGGTGGAGGCAGCACAGATGGGCAGCCCATCGGGTGGCAAAGGAAAGCAGCCTAGGTTTACAAATTGCTGTTGATAAGCCACAAATGATATTGGAAATTGGACTCTATGTGAGTGTGCATGCATATGTATGCTTGTGGGGAGAGTTGGGGAAGTACAGATTGCAATGGCCAATGACTTTCCTCCAGCACCAGGGAGTGTAGAATAGGATGAAGTGGGCTCTACAGAGGTCACTGAGGGAGTGGTCTGTACCCCCTTAATCAGAAGACCCACACTGGAATGATGGCATCAATCTTTTACATTAGGCAAATCCCACAAGAGCTGGGACTGGCTTCTCATGTCTTAGTGTCATAGATCTTAGAGCTGAAAGGTAACTCAGAGACCATCTAAGTCCAACCTTTTAGTTTCTAAATAGAAGGAAACTGAAGCCAGAAGAGTTGAAATGATTTGTCCAAAGTCACACAGGTAGTTGAGCCCAAGGTGGGATTTTAAGATAGCTCTTCTGATTCTATAATAAGAGCTCTAAATTCAGGTAGGGAGGAAAGAAAAAGAAAAAAGCAAGTAAAGGCAGAAAGAGAAGAATAAAATTTAAGAAAAAGTGAGAAGAGAGAGGAAATAGGACCTCTGGGTTCCATTCCCATCGCTGCTATTTCTTCTTTATGTAACCTCAGGCCAGCAAGGTCTCTTTAGGCCTCAGTTTTCCCCTCTGGAAAATGAGAACATTAACCTAACTGCCTTCCAAGGTCCCCTTGGAATCCACAGTGCCATGATTCTGACTCACAACCCCTTGTTCTGAGAACATGACTGGGCTGTGTAACTGGGAAATCATTAGGAGGAGTGAGATGCAAAGCCTTGTCCCTACGCTATTAAGCATCATCATTAATCACATTTGCTTGGCCAGAATCAAACTCTTCTAGCTGCTTCCTTCACCCAAGCAGAAGCTTGTGCCTCCGCAGATGGCAGCTTCAGCTAAGCAGTGGGCTCTGAGCCCTCGCCTACTGTTGGGGTCCACGTGCCTCAATCTCTGGTGGAACCCAAGCAGAGCCTCTTGACTTTTTGAGGTGTTGCTGCTGACATTTCACATGCTCTTGCTGAGATTAGACAAGACCTATGAATCATAGAGCTGTGACATGGTAGAGCCAGGGGGAACCTCAGAGGCTATCTATCCACCCTCCCATCCAGAACAGAAGTTCCTCCATGGTGTCTCAGACAAGTGGTCAGCTAGACCCTGCTAGGACATCTCTAGGAACAGAGAGTTCACTACCTACTGAATGTCTTCCTTCTACTGAGTCCAAACCCGCCTCTGGAGAGAATAAGTCAAAATGCATTTTCCATATTGACAGACTTTTAGATATTGGATGACAAAGATCATATGTTCTATGTTTAATATAGTTGTACATATATAATCTATATCAGATTACTTGCTGTCAAGGGGAGGGGAGGAGAGAGGGAAGAAAGGGAGGGAGAAAATGTGGAACTCAAAATCTTACAAAAAATTAATGTTGAAAACTATCTTTACAGGTTATTTAAAAAATGGAAAAAAAGATTCTATTTCCATTAAGACTCTTCATCAGGTAAAGCATCCCCCCATTGCAATCTGTACTTCCCCAATTTGCCCCACAAACACAAATATGCATACACACTCACACAGAGACTTCAACCAAGTCTCAATGACATTTCTCCACTTCCTTTACCATTCTGGTCACTTTTACAATTCCAGAAATTCACAAGTAGAAGGGATCTCAGTGGTTATGCCCAAGAAGAATGTCTTCCATAATATAGCCGATGAATAGTTAGCCCGTCTTTGTTGGAAAGCTTCCAAAAATGGAAAGTCCATTATCTCCATCCCACTTTGGGGCAGCTCACGTTGGCAGTAAGTACTGCCAGCTAGCAACTCAAAAACTTGCCTCTTTCTGACGTGGACTTGTTGCTCCTACTGCTGCCCTCTTGAGCCAACTAACACAAGTCTACCTCTTCTTTTATATGACAGCACTTCAGAATCATGCCAACAACTCCTAGCGAACTTTCAGCACACTGAAAGCTCGGGATCGCCATTGTTTTTTGTTAGGATTATCTATTTTACTTTATCTTGTTTTTATTGATCTTTGGGGTTTTTATATCACATTAACTTCCAAATATACCCTTTCCCTTTCCCCTACCCAGTAAACCATCCTTTTTGATCAGGATTTTAAAAGAAAGACCATAAAGGCAGTTCAATAAAAATAACCAGTGCCTCAATCCTGATTGTACATAGACAACAGTCCACACCCACAGATCCCTACCTCTGCATAGAGGAGACAGAAGTGCATTTTCTTGACTATTCTCTGGAGTCACCCTTGGTCATGATAATCACAGCATTCACTTTAGTCTGTGTTGGTAGTGGTATTTTCATTTACATTATTGTAGTCATTTTATGCATTGTTTTCCTGATTCTGCAAACTTCACCTTACATCAGTTTATAGTCTTTCCATGGTGCTATGAATTCTTCATAATTGTCCTTTCTTACAACTCAGGAATATTCCATTACATTCATATACCCCCATTTGTTGAGCCTCTCCCCAATAAATGGGCATCTTCTCATTTTCGGCTCCGTGCTATTAGATAACACTAGGAATATTGGGGTGTTTATAGGAATTTTCTTTCTACTTTTGACCTCTCAGGAGCACATACCTAGCATCAAGATGTCAGATCAACGTCTTATACCACAGACAATATGGTGATGTTGTTTGTTCTTTGCTCTCAAAGAAGACGATGACATTTGGTTGTGACATTTGGTCACTTTTTACCATAGTTACGAGTTGCTTTCCGGAATGATCAAACTAATCCAGAACTCTTACCATCTATCTTTCCCCTTAAGATGTGCCTGTCTTTCTTCTCTAACCCCTCTAACATAGGCTATTTCTGTCTTTTATCATATTTACCAATTTCCTGGGTATGATGCAAAGCCTCACAGTTGTTGGTATTTGAATGTCTCATTAGTCATTTGGAACAATCTATCATATGCTTGCTAATAGTTTGACATTCCTCTTTTGAGAACTGTTAATTAATAGCCTTTGAGCACGTGTTCATTAGCAAATGATTTTATATATTTGTGTTAGTTCCTTAGATAGCCTGAATATCAAAACTTTGTCAGAGTAACTTAGTGCAAAGATTTTTCTCCAAATCAACAGTTGCCCTCCTTCCCTACCTTGGTAGCATTCAGGCAAATTGCCTTTCAACTCCAGGTAATCAAAATGATCAGCTTTATCTACTGCAATCTTTCCATCTCACATTTGGCTAAGAATTCTCTCCCCAGCCACAGGTGCTTGTTAAAGGAAGCATATTCTGTATCTCAATTTTTGAAATGATGTGACCAATATCACAATATTCAGCTAGCATATCCACGTGGGGCTTCATTATATTGTATGTGGCATACAATATATTGAGCAGCTATACAGTGCAGTGGGTAGGTAGAATGCCAACCTTGAAGTCAGGAGGACCTGAGTTCAAATCCACTCTCAGACACTTACTAGCTGTATGACCTTGGGCAAGTCACTTAACCCTGATTTCCTCACATCCAGGGTTATCTCCTCATTCTGATTCACATCTGGCCATTGGATCCAGATGACTCTGGAGGAGAAAATGAGACTGGTGGAAGCACAGCCCCTCCCTCACACCAATCCAATTCATTTGCATGCATGGCTTCACCTCCCTGATGTCATGTTATTCTTTGAGAACAAAGGACAAACATCATCATCATATTGTCTGTGGTATAAGATGTTGGTCTAAACCCAATTTCTGTCCAACTTGTTATCCAGTTTTCCAGGTAATTCTTGTCTAACAGGGAGCATTTCCCTAAAACGTTTATGTTCTTGGGTTTTATCAAACATTATTGGTCAATTCTTTCTGATTCTTGCTGTGACCCTAGGTCTTTTCAAATAAATTGTGATCATACGATGCCTCCCCTCCTCCTCTGGTTTCCTCCAGCTTGTCAATAAACTTCCTAATGTGTGACCACCAAAAATAAACTCAGTAACTTCATGTGATATAACCAGCACTGAGCAGAGTAAGACTATCATCTCCCTTATTCTGGTTATTAGACCCCTCTTAATGCAGCTTAAGACCATATTAGCTTCAGACAGACTTTAGTGTTGAGGTCCATATAAAGGATCCCAGGCCATCTTTTAAAGAGTAGGATAGCCAAGTCAGGTTCTCTGGCCATGGAAAATTTGAAAGTATTTGCCTTATTCAAAGGAATGTTGCTATCCAGTCCCCACCTTCTTCCCTTGGAGTTTGGCCCAAGAAACAATGACCATTTAGCTGTGGTTGCAATAGTACTAATTCCTGATCCTTTTGATAGTATTCGGCATTATTGCCATTAAGTGAAAAGCTTTCTATAAGAAGCATAAAGGCGTTCTTCCTTCTTCTACCTCCTCAGCTCCTTACACTCTAGTGTCTCGAATCTCCTTAGGGAGACTTCAGGCAGTGTCAGTGTCTTCATTTAATCAAAGAAGGGCACATGGGAAGGAGGAAGGATGATGAGAACTAGAGACCTGCGATTCAGTGTGGCCCTAAAGGGTAGTGAATGGCCAGTTTGGCTCCTGGCTAGAGTCAGAGTATTCATTGACCTAAAAGACTAGAGGAAGCCCGTGCTGGGAGCAGTAGCCCTTACTTTAATCCAAAACTCTAAGCCAGTGAAATATCAATAATTATTGGTTTGGCAAAGAATGCAGAGTCAATGAGATATCAGCACTCAATCAGTGATTTGGCCAAAAGCTTGGAGCCAATGAAATATCAACAATTCAATCAGTGGTTTGGCCAAAGACCTGGAGCCAATGAGTTACTGTTTCAGGGGCTTTGTGAGCTGAGTGGCAGGATTAGAGAAATTAAGATATTAAAGAAACACAATCTAAAGGATTTTAAATATGATTCCTACTCTATTGGATGCCCAAGAAGCAACAATAACACTTCATTTCTATTTCAATTCTATTCATTTCTATTCAAGGCTTACAAAGCACAACCCTGTGAGGAAGAGAGCCCAAGAATCAACATGCTTATCCTCATCCTTCCCCTTTGATATATGAGGAAACTGAGATTCAGAGAAGGAAAGGACTGATCCAAGGTCACTCAATTGGCACATATTTGAGCCAAGTCTCCTGCCTGCCAATCCAGCTCTTTTCCCAATACTCTGCATATATCCCAAACAAGTGCATTCAAGGACAAAGAAGATAAATGTTTCATTAAGGAGAAGATTCATTAATTCTGCAAACTAAGAGATAGTAAAGAATTTTTCTAGTTCCATTTATCCACTATTCTTCCAGGCTTTTTTTTTCTTGTCTTAATCTTTTTCCATCGAACCTCCAATGAATATGTTCCAGTGAATCTTCTTTTCACTTTTATCTACCATGTTGTCTATTTATATAACCTCCCTTCTGTCCATTCAATCATCCCTAGTTCCTTCTGGGAAGCTATCCATCTCCAGACCCTTCTACTTGTCTTCCTCTTTCTCCTTCTGTCTCACCTTCTTTCTGTCTTCCCTTCCCCATATTCATTTATCTTGTGATCTGTGTCTCCTTGTCAAAAGCCTGCCAGTTGACTTTTTTTGTTTCAGAGCCACTTGCACAGTCCTCAATTTATTTAATGCCCATGTCTCTCTGCTCTTGATCCTGTGAGTCCTTGGTTAGGTCTGGGCCCAGATGACTTGCTCCAATGGAATAGCCATTGGTCATCCTTTCTTCTTGGTTTCTCTCTCTTCTATTAACCTGTCTCTTGTCTGATCTGTCCATTTGTGCACTAAGGGGGAGCCCTCTGCTCAGAGTTCCAGGATCTCAGAAAAGGAAGGGAGCTCAATAATCAAATAGTCCAACTAATATAAAAAATAGCCCCCTCTAGAATGTATTTCCCTTCAAGTGCTCTGGGATCCGGTGACACTGGGCTCCTTGTTCTTTGCACTAGACACTCCATTTCTAGCCTCCAGCCATTTGCATTGGCTGTCCCCCAAAACTGGAATGCTTTTCCTCCTCATCTCTGCCTCTTGGCTTATCTGGATTCCTTCAAGTCTTGGCTAAAATCCCACCTCAGCAAGAAATCTTGCTCTATCCTCCTCAACCAACCATTCCATTTGGTGGAGTTTTTATTGTGTAAAGTAGAGATAATACAACATCTTTGTCGCCAGGTCATCAGGAGACTCAAATAAGTTAGCATAGGTAAAGTGTGAGCTATTACTAATAGTCTGAATTTCTTCATAATATCAAGCTGCAGTCTTCCTCTCTACATCTCCCACCCAATACTCCTTGTTCTGCCCTTTAGGGCCAAGCAGATTATATCTAATTCCTCTTCTATGAGGGAGCTTTTCCATACTCAAAGACAGGATCTCTCTCTTGAGAATGGTGCCATTCCCACCGGCTCTGGCCCCAGCTAGATAAAGAAGCAGCTAACTCATTTTCACCTTGATGCCATCTGCATGCTATCAAAGGCCCGTTTCAGTGTCACATCAGTATGGCAATTTGAACCTTCTGGTCAAAGTATAAGATTAGCTATTTGACATGCTACAGATAAAGAACTGATATTCAGGAAATCCTCAACCATTCGAATGGAAGTTTCAACAACACAGACCTAACCCAAAGGGGCTGGAAATCATTTCAGAGAAATGTAGAATCAGAACCCCAGCATACTTCATCTCCTATTTCGCCTACTTGTTTCTTTTTTCCTTTTTTCCTTCAGAAAATGTTCTTTAAACTGCCTGGCTTTGGATCTCTGCCCTAGCTCTCCATTTCAAGACCTGATCAGTAGGGGGAGAAGGAAATAATACAATACCAAAAAGAGTTTTACCCACTTGAAAATTTCCAACCATATTCATTTGGGCAATACAGAAAAACAACCAATACATTAAGTCTAATCTTCCCATTTTGACTCAGAAGTATTAACAATATATCCTCTGAAGTCCTGTAGAGAGGGGCAAACCCTTGTGCCCTACCTATCTGAGTCATCTGTACCAAAGAGCTGAATTCTCCTCCCCTTCCCCTGCCTTGGACCATTATATTTCCAGTAGGGTTTCTTGATTGGCTATTTCTCTGTACTGAAATCTGAACCTTCTGAAATTTACTTAGGGTTTTGAGAGTCTTTCTTTCAATAATGAGTTAATTTTCACTGGATGAAATAATTTTTGTTCTTTTGACCTCCCCCGCCAATGCATGCAATCATGACAATGGTGAATTCTGGGCTTCAAAAGGAAAGAGGCTGGTTGATACTTCCACCATACTCACTCAAAGGGACTTGAGGAGATAGTGACCATACCATCAGAGTTTTCAATAAATAAGGAGGGGAAACTTGGGTCAATGGAAGCTGATTCTCATCTGAAATTTAGGGAAACTTTATATAAAAGAGATCAGAGAAAGGATAGGTAGGTTCTCATGATTTAAGATTGCACAGAGGAAGTCAGCTGAAGAGTGATGGGACATTCTCCAAGATGACATACTAAACAACACAAGCACAAACAATTCCAATGAGGAAGAAAAATGGAAAGCTGTCAAAAGAGACCGATGTGGATACACAGAGACTTCATCGACCACCTCTGATCTTAATAAGACATGTACAGAAGATAAAAGCAACGGCACAGAACAGAGGATGAATACAAAAAGAGGGACATGGTTCTGTAAAAATGTCAAGACTATTAAGGCCAAAATATTCTCAGGCTGGTGATGAATGTTAAGCACAGCACAAAAGGACCTTTATAAGTTACAGTGTGGGCAAAAGTAGATCAAAGAAAGGATGAAACCATTGCTTCTAGTGAATGGGGATATAATTAATTGGGGTAGAAGGAATGATAGAAATTAGAATTCCTGAATACCTGCTTCACTTATACTTTCCTTACCAAAGAGAAGAATCTTTACTTTCCCAGAATGACTGGGAAGTAAAGGACTAAATGAATAATAAGGAATTGAGGCCCAAGATAAATAAGAGCATGGTAAGAGAACATCTAGCTATTCTCTGTGAGTTCAAGATACCAGGTTTAAACAAATCAAATCCTAGAGTAATGAACAAACTGTGGGTGGGGGTGATCACTGATTCTCTGACACTTATCCTAAAGAAGACTGAAGAGGAAGAGTGACATGTCAAGGTAGCAAAGGTACAGGATTTGGAGACAAAGAATCTGAGTTTGAACCCTGGTTCTATTACTTATTACAGCAGATCCTGATTATTATGAATAATGAATCCCCTGAAGTGGGCTCATTATATGAATTTGCTCTGCATATCCCCATTGGATTGGAACCAATTGCCATATTTTACACATAATTATAACTTTGAATAGTATGAATTTGAATACATGCAACTACTTCAGGGGGATTCATTATTCACACCAATCGAATCCTAGATGGAGTCAGGTAACTTTGAACATGTGGTTCTACTTACACACCCATCCACAAATCAGGATAGAGTCACCAGACTTGAATTCTCCCATCTGGTATAATGTCCTTGAATGACTGATCCATTGGTTGGTTGATTGGTGGATTGATTCAGTAGACATGTTCCTATTCAATTAAGGTAGTTACTTTAGGATGTACGTGGTGATATCTGGATGTTTGATTCAGTGCTACTATCTAGGCCTTGTTCTATGATTGATTCATTGGAGAAGTCCAAAGTCCATGCCCAAGTGACCTACCGCTCATATATAAAATAAAGTATTTGGACAAGATGACCTCTAAAGTCCCATCTAGCTCTAATCTCTATACTCACCTGGCTGGAGATCCCATGTCCTGATTTTTCTTTAAATAGAGTAAAGCTAGAATCTGTAGGCTACAGACTAATGGGCTTGACTCCTGGTCTTCGCTGAATTCTGAAATTCATTATTGAAAGGTTGATTTTTTGAACACTTAGAAACTAAATTCATCAAAAAGAAGCCATTCCAGACTAACGTTATGTTCTCTTTGGATTGGTAGATACTGGGATATGCTTTGGACACATATGGTAAGACTGAGTTATGTAAATTAAATGATTGAAAAATTAGATGAACCTTGAATTGGTTAAACAAATAATTCCAAGAAATAGTAGTTAATGGAGAAATGTCATACTGAAAGGAAGTCTCTCAAGGAGTGCTCCATGGTTATGGTTTTGGCCTTTTACCATTGAAAAATTTTGTTGATGAACTGAAGCAATTGATGACACATTTACCAAATTTTCAGATTTCATGATGCTAGAAGGAACAATGTAGACATAAGAGGACAGAAGTATAGGAACCCAAAAAGTTTAGACCAATGAGCCAAACATAATATGATTAACTGAATAGGGATAGATATAAAGGCTTATAGTTGGGTCTGAAAATTCAATTACATACATAGAAGATGGAGAAAATATGGCAAGACACAATTCAGGTGAAAAAGTCCTAAGAGTTTTCATGGACTGCAAGCACCCATTATGAGTCAATATAGGACCCAACAGTCAAACAAGCTAATGACCATCAATAGAGATGCAGGGGCAGCTAGGTGGTGCAGTGGATCAAGTACCGGCCCTGGAGTCAGGAGTACCTGAGTTCAAATCCAACCTCAGACACTTAATAATTACCTAGCTGTGTGGCCTTGGGCAAGCAAATTAACCCCACTGCCTTGCAAAAACCTGAAAAAAAGAGAGATGCAGAGTGTCCATACCTGGAATGTTAAATGGAGTTCTAGGTACCACGTGTTAGGAAACCAACTGACAATTTAGAATACCTCCAGAGCAGGATGACTGAGATTGTGCGGTGACCGGAAGACTAGCCATATAAGAATTGTTTAAAAAGACTGGAGATATTTAGCCTGGAAAAGAGTAGACAAGGGAGTGTAAATAGCCATCTGCAAATATTTGAAGGGCTGTCATGTAGAAGAAGGATCAGATTTGTTTTGTTTGGCCCCACTGATCAAAACCCAAAGCAAAAGGCTTCACATTTGGGCATTGCCTTTGGAAAACCTCTCTTAACAATTAGCACCATGGAAAGTGCAGTGGACTCATGCTGGAGGCAATGGTTCACTTCACTAGAACTCTTCTGGTGGAAGCTGAATAACTCCCCTTAAAGGCTGTTGTAGACAATATTCTTGAGCAGGGAATTTGGATTAAATGTCTTCTGAGGTCCCTTCCAGTGCTGAGATTTGGGAAAGTCCACTTTAAGGTTCCTTGTGACCAAGATAGCCTTGTCCATTATACTTTAATCAGCTGGTTTGATTCTAGAATTGCCTTTGCAACTCGTTGTTCCCCCTCAATTCCTTGGAGCCATGGAACAAGATGACAAGCCCCAGGAGTGGGGGAAGGAGGGGCTTAATGATTATGATGATGATTTCCTTACATTCCAGAAACTCCTCTTGCAGTTGCTTTTGTATCTTTCTCACTCCAAGGGCCTCCAATGTGTGCTGAACAGTGTTTGAAAGTGCTAATGGGGGAAGCATCACCTCCAAGTCACAACCTCCTCCATGCAATGTGGCACCCTTGGTGGCAAGGAGATGTAAAGAATACTTACTCTCCATGTGAAAAGCTCTGGGTTAAATATAACAGAAAGTCTGGTAGCTTCAGGGAAACGGAGGCTGCCCTTGGGAAATGTGGTGCTGAACACCCAATGAAGGCAATATATCTGAAAAGATATATTCCTACTCTGCTTGATTAACTTAAGGATGACAGAGGATACTCTCATACTCCTATCATATCTTCTCCATGCTCATCCTTGCCTTACAGATTACTAGACTTCTATCCTATCCTTAGCCTTCCCTTCTAGTCTGCTTCCCAACCTAATGCAGATCACATTCAGACCTGAGATCTGTCCCCCCCCCCCAATAAAAGAGCAATTCATGTTTCAGACCTTTCTTTTCTCATCAAAATGTAACCCTCTTAGATGTCTAGTCTTCTGGACCCTGTCAGGTGTCTAATATGATCAGCTAATTCACGAGAAGGTGGTGATGGCTGTTAATGACTTTTCCCAGGTAACACTGAAATGTTAACAAGGACCTTCAATGCTTTGAACGTTGAGTTGTTTTTCAGTAGAGCCTGACTTTCTGTGATCCCATTTGGAGTTTTCTTGGCAGAGGTACCAGAAGAGTTTACCATTTCCTTTTCCAGTTCATTTTATAGATGAGGAAACTGAGGCAAATATGACTTGCCCAGAGTCACATCACTAGTAAGTGTCTGAAGCTATAATTGAAATCAGGAAGATGAGTCTTCCTGACTCCAGGTCTGGAGCTCTTGGCACTACGGCACCAGTTATCTGCCCCTTTGATTCTTTACCCCAAAGCAATGACTAACAGAAGCATTTCTGGCAACAGATCAGTGGGGGAAAGATTCTGGAACCAGGGCCAATGATGTGGATGGTCTAAGCAAATTGGAGCATGGAGGCCATCTAGTCACACCATCTCATTTTACAGATTGGAGGACTGAGACCAAAAAGGGAAAGATGACAGGTTAGTGACAAAGCCAATAGTAAAACCCAGATCTCCTGGTACTCTTCCCAGGACTCTTTCTGTTCTACCAATTTAAAAAATATTAGATGCCAATTTTTATTGTGGTCAGTGAGGAATACAAAGCATGCTTTGTCGTTATAATATATGTATATTATATATAGATATTATATATATAATATAATAATGACATTCCTTCATCTTGTAAATAACACAACCCTTTTATAAAGTCCTCTCACATATATTAGTAAATTATGTCCCTAATCTATGTATTACTTATTTCTAAGGGAGGGAGCCAGCAGAAGAGAGGGGCAAAGAGTACTGGCTCTCTAGTTGGAGGAAATGGGTCCAAATTCCAATTTTGTAACTTATTACTTGTATGACCTAGGACAAGTCACTGGGCCTCAGTTCCCTCTGTAATATAATGGGGTTCAACTAGATGGAGTCTGAGACCCTTTCAGCTGTAGAACTCCAGTTCTATGAATGGCAAACTTTCCTTTTTCCGTTTAGAATTTCTGGGTGCCAAGTTTTTGGAGACAGTGGAGCATATTTAGATCTAAAGGTGACCCTCTGAATGTGAATGCTTTTTATTTGGCTTTAGCTGTTTTGGATAGAAATCTTTCTAAAATATCTGAATTGCAGGCAGTTAGGTGGTGCACCAATCCTGGAGTCAGGAAGACCTGAGTTCAAATCCTACCTCAGACATTTAATAATTGCCTAGTTATGTAAACTTGGGAGAGTTACTTAACCCCATAGTCTTATAAAAATAAAAAAAATAAAATAAAATGCCTGAATTCCTTTTCAACCTTATGAAACAGAGAGCAGGGTATATAAAATTATCTACCCCTGCACTCGGGTAGTTATCTGACCCAGTCTGCTATACTTTCTGAATCTGTGTGACTTTATATGGGTTCTCTGCATCTTTCCTTCATGCAGACTATCATGGACTTGTACCTCTGATAACTTCTCTTTCCCTCATCCTTCTCAATTTGTTGTTCTTAACCTGTGAGCACCAACAACCAAGTTTTTTAAAATTTTGTGTAAAACACAAATAAATCAGTACAAAGTCAGCTGGCATCCAGAAAGGCTCAGAATGTGCAAGGCCAATATGGTACTGAGCACTAGCTATTCAAACAAAGCAGTAGGGAAGGGAATTACTCCCTGCCCTCAAAAAGATTATATTCTACAATGCTCTTTGAATTAACAAAGATCCTATGTGTAATGTGCATAGGCTATAAGTAAGTCTTTGCTCTGCCTCTCTGCTGAGGTCTTTTTTGTTCCCTTCCTAGTATTTTGAAATGGGACTTTCCAGTAGTTGAATTGAGAATAAAGTATTGGCCTATTATAGATAAGGGGCATCTGGTAGCTTATCTGCTGCTTTAGTAAAGACTTCTATTTTCTCTAGGGAAAAGCATGACCTTGGAAACAAGATCCAATTATTGAACAATTCATTCTTACTTTCAACTCTGCATTTTATAAGCACTTACTATATACCAGATACTTTTCTGGCAACTCCAAGGGATACAACAAAAAAAAAATAATAGATAGTGTCCCTGCCCTGCTATTATCTCTAATGGGAAAGATAAGAGGTACAGAAATTACCACAATACAAGATAGAATGGGAGAGAACAATAGAAGAATACAATCTGACATTGTCACAATCTACCTGGTAGCAATGGAATCAAATTACAGTGCTTGTTAACAGTTCACTGAGACCTTAGCTTTAGAAAACAAAATGATGCTGAGACTGAGAACATCCAGCCTAGAGAACAATTACCAGATTAACAACTCATTTCAAGAATGACCCTCTTTTAAGTTTGAAAGGAAAGGTAGGAATTCAACTGGCTGCATACTCCTTCCCCCTTCAGTTCTCTACAATGACAAATAAAGCCACAGGAACCTCCTGAGTTGTTTCACCCATAAGCATTTTATTCTATACTGTAGTGCTGATTTAGAAAAATGTAATTGGGGAGAAGCTAGGTGGTGTAGAGGACAGAGCACTGGCCCTGGAGTCCAGAGGACCTGAAATCAAATCCAGCCACAGACACATAATTACCTAGCTATATGACCTTGGGCAAGTCATTTAACAACATTGACTTGAAAAAAAAAAGAAAGAAAAATGCAATGGTAGTATGGACCTTCATAGACTTGCTGAGTTAGTTGTGAAGAGTACAACCCTCTCCCTCTTCTATTATCTTAGAACCCAATGTTCTGGAATAAACTTGTAGCCCCTTGCCCCATGCTTATGTGCAGTCAAAGAGATAAAAGGTCAAAGGTTCTGGAGGAAAGAGCTAGGCTTATTTGGGAATCAAAATATGGCTGCTAAGTGAACAGAGGAAAAAACTTCTTGGGTGATTGCAGGGGAGCCAGGAGGCCTCTTTCAATCCAGGCTCCTTGATACACTCATCTCTCCCTTTTAGAAGAGTGCCAAAGGGCAAATGCTGAATGTTATCTACCTATAGGTGCTTTTAAAACAGGGGTGGGGAACCATTTTTCTGACAAAAGCCATTTGGATTATTTATAACATCATTGGCCTGCTATATTTGGTAAAATATTTAATTAATTCCCCCCCTAAAAAGCTCCTAGATTTATTGAATTTCAAGTCCCATCTGCAATTGCCCTAGCAGCACCAGGCCATAGTCCTTATAAGACCCGCGGGTCAGATATTCCCCTCACCTATCTTAATACCAGGGCAAAGTAAGGTCCACAGATTGTGCCGTACTCAGGTTCAAGGTAGCAGAGTATAAAGAAAACCCAGGGCCTAGGTCTTTACTATACACAGGGTCTGCCCCAGAGCCCAGGTGATGAAGACAAGCACCCACCTCTTGATAGACAGTTTCCAGTCCTGGATGATGGCCAGTCTCTTCCCTGGCTGGACTCTGCTATGCCACAGCATAGAAAAATCTCAAAGATAGAGAGATGGTGAGAATCCACGTCCTCCACATCTGTCATAGCCTCAGGGAGGTGGTCCAGCATTAAATCTCCATTTTTACCCTAAGGATGAGGAATAAACAGTAGACCATGTTCACTTAGCAATGTGGTCATCAGTAGCTCCTGGAACTTCAGCTTCTGTGAAACATCACCCTGGGAGACAAAGGAATCTCTCAGGCATCAAGAAGAAAGTTGCTTAACATACCTCTAGAGGTGCAACCCAGAAAGAGGAATTCTTTCCCAAAAATTCATGATATCCCCAAAACGTCGGCAGTGATGTCATCTTAAGGGAGATACCATCAAAATCCTTTGAAAAAAATCATGGTCTTGACCTTAATCACATGTGCTACTCTGCTGCTGTGACCTAAGGCAAGTCACTCAACTCCTCTAGGCCTCAGTTTCCTCATCTGTAAAATTAAGAGGGTTGAACTAGATAATTATTAAAGTTCCTTCCAGGTCCCAGTCATATGAGTCTTCTTCTTTTTCATGCCAAGATATCTCTTACTTCTGACTTCACTTGCATCACCATTTGGCCTTGTCTGCCATTTTGGCAAATTTAGAATATCTCTAACTCTTTTCTCTTTCTGACCCCTCATCTCTAATCATTTACCAAAGTCCATAGATTCCCCTGTGCCATCGTTCTTACTTACATCTTCTTCCATCTTCTTCCTTCTACTCCTACTACCACTACCCATAAAGGAAGTAAGGAAAGGATAAGAGAGAAGGATTCTGAGTCCAAGAGAAGACCTAGGAGTACTCAGAGAATTCAGGTCTATGGGTCCAGGCAGACTCCAGCCCAAGGCTTCAGAAGAACATTGCTGAGCCACTGTCTGTGAAACTTTGGTCACAGAAAATGTGAGACAATGCAGGACAAGAGAAGGGCAAATATTATCCCAACTCTCAAATATTGGAGGATGGAATGTGTATACTATAGGTCAGGGAGTTTGATTTGTATTCCTGAGGAAACTTTAGAGCCTAATATTAAAAGAATAATCATGAACCTTTAGAAAGAAGAGCAGCAATCTCTAAAAGTTGATTCAGCTTCATCAAGAATAGATCCTGGCAGACAAGATAACAAGACTGGAAAATTAGGGAAATGAGACAAATAGACTGTACTCCATTTCAGCAAAACATTTCCTCAAATCTTTTGACCTCTTCTTTTCTTAAATTAATTTTTTTCAATTATAGGAAAAGGTAGTTTTCTCTATTCATCATTTGACAAATTTTTGAGTTGTACATTTTTCTACCACCCTCTCTTCTCTCCCGCCTCCCCATGACAACAAAGAATCTGATGTTTCTTGTACTATTCTTTTAGACAAGTTAGAGAGAAGTGGGCTGGGTGACTTTACAGTTAGGTTCATTTAGAACTCATAGAATGCCTTGGACTCAAAGACTAATCACTAATGGTTTGATCTGAGCTTGGAGAGAGGTCTCCAGTGTAGTGCTTCAGGGATCTGCCCTTAGACCTATGCTATTCAACATATCTGTCAGTGATTTTGCTGAAGCTATAGAAAACACACTTGTTTGCTACTTGGGGGATAGCTAGCACATTGGATGACACAGCCGGCATGTGAAAAGGACTTGGCAGGCTAGAATGCTAAAATGATGAGCCAGATCCAATAAGATGACATTTAATAATGGAACACAGACAAATAGGGCAGCATTGGAACTACTGTGTTAAATCTGAAATAAATTTTTCATATATGGTTTCATACAGTCTTCTCTTTAGGAAGAATGAAGATGAGCTGCCTTATTCCCTGAAAACAATAGGAACCAGAGACCATACTGCTCAGCACCAGGAACCAGAACCAGGAATCAGGAACCAGGAACCAGGTGCCAGGAACCAGGCCAAGACCATAGTTTCAGCCAGTCAGCAAGACTGCATTATCCCCTACCTGTGACAAAGGCAGGAGTGTGAAATGTGAGTTCTGTCTGGCTACTGAGGCCTGATCCCCTGATATATACTAACCTAGCAGTATGCCCTAATCTCTCTTCTTCAGAATCTGGTCAGAAAGTGGGATCAGTTTGTTTTCTATGTCATCCCAGAAGTCTCAAAAATGGAAGGTCCAATCAAGTGATTCTTGCCTATCCTATGAGCAACTCCCACCTTGCCTTCTCAACCTCATCAATTTAATGTCCAAAGCTGTCTAAACAAAACCTTCCATTGCCTACTAGGGCAAGATTGCACTTAACTCCTTCAAACTCACTAGAGTCAATTGTTGAATTTCTCAGTGTATTGACAAAAGCCACAAATCAGGGTTTGGCTTATTGTCTTGTTAAGAAAGTGATAGAAGAAATATTAATACAGTTAAAAGCAAAAGTATATTATTATACATACATTTTCCTCCAGAGAGGCAGTCATTAAACATTTATCATCACACCCCTGCCTACCACATGGTCATCCACTTCAGTCCTCCCCTGCTCCCTGTATTGTCTGACATATTCCATCACTAACAAATGTCCCATCTAAACCACTTTTTCTCCCATTTCTTCCATCTCTTGACCCTGATGGAACTCTGGTTCTCCACTGAAAGCACCACATCTCTAGCTACCCTCTGTGGTACCAGCTGCACCTTTCCTCATGCCCCCAACATATAGGAAGAAGCTTCTTTGCCCCCCCCCAGCTGATTCCAGACCATTTCTGGCAGCCTCTTGTCCTTTGAGATTCACTCCATGTCAAAGTTACATAAAAACCTCCAGGTTTTCCACTCACCCTATCTTAAGGAGATCAGCTCTTTGCCCAGGCTTTCTCCATCCCAACTCCTCACTGTCCTAACACTCGGGGACTTCACTTTGGATGATCATTTGAATGATGCTTTAGCCCACTCCAGTCTCCCAATTTATCAACCTCCTCAAAGACCATGATCTTTACCCTCACTCTACCTTAGCCACACACAGGAATGATTATATCCTATATCTTACTATCACCAGTAATTACCCTACCTCTGTGATTCATGACAGCAATTCTTCTATTCTTCAGCCTCACTTCAGAATTACAAAAACCACACCAACTGTGCCAGCTACAAATGCATTATAGAATTTCAACCAGTTGCTAACTGTAGCATGGCAAGCCTTTGCTCTTCCCTGGTGGATTCTCCACAACCCTGCCTACATCTTTTCTTCTGAATCTTTTCTTCTCTCCTGGAGCCCCTTCTATCATCCTCTTTCCTCTCCCTCTCAGCAAGGAGTCTCTCCTCATGTTTGACTGAGAAAACTCTTATCCCTTCTCGGTCTCAAAGCTCTTCTGCTTTATTCCCCACTTCTCCTCCTTTGTTCTAGGATTTTATGAAGAGGTGGCCCTTCTCTTTGTAAGGTCACACCTTCTAGTCAGTTAACAAGAATTTATCAGTTGATTACTATGTACTAGGTTTGGTGCTAATGCTGAGAATGCAAAGAAAGGAAAAAGTAGTGCCTGCCCTCATGGAGCTTCCATTATGCTGGAGTGTCTTTGCACTCCAATCTCATTTCCTGGTCTTTTCTAGGAGTTTGCTTCTTCAGTTATCTTCCTCCCCCTTCTCTTTAACCTACCTTATCTACTGTCTCCTTTGCTGCCTACATACATCACAGGTCTCCTTCATCCTTAAAAGAAATCCTTCCCTTGGCCTTCCATATCCTCAGGTTATTGTGTGTTATTTTTTCCTTTCCCAACTGAACTTACAAGAAAAGTCATTTAGGCACATTGCCTCAACTTCATCACCCTTCATTCCCTGTTCAACCCCTTATAATCTGGGTTCTGGCTTCAGCATTCAACTGAAATCCCTCTCTTCAAGGTTACCAGCAATCTCCATGCTAAATCCAGTCCCTCCTCAGTTCTCATCCTTCCTGACCTCTCTGCATTTTATTTGATACAATGGACCCCACCCCTCACCCTGGATAATCTCTCTCAATTTCTAGGACACTGTTATTTCTGGTTCTCTCAACTGTATGATCACTTCATTTTTAGCATCATTAACTGGATTGTTGCCTATCTACTGCTCTCAGCCCATGGAGGTTCCTCAAGATTCTGTCCTAGGTCTTCTTCACCTCTTTCTCTATATCATCTCTTGGTCATCTCCTCAGCTCCCATGGATTCAATTATCATCTGATGCATGCAGGTAATTGTGACATCCCTATATGCAGTCCCAACCTTTCTCCTGAACACCACTCCTACACCAGGAATTTCATACTTCACCTTTCCACCTGCTGACACTGTATTCAGCTCAAATTCAATATGTTCAGTTTAGAATTCATTGTCCTGCCTCTAAATATATCCTTTTTCCAGGGGCAGCTAGATGGTGCAGTGGATAGAGCACCACTAGAGTCAGGCAGACCTGAATTCAAATCCATCCTTAGTCATTTGACATTTACTACCTGTGTTAGCTTGGACAAGTCACTTAACACTGATTGTCTCATCACCAAGACCATCTCCAATTGTCCTCATTCATATCTGGTACCTGGATCCAGATGACTCTGGAGGAGAAAAGGAAACTGGTAACTTAGGACAGCACCCCCTCATTCACTACCAATTCATTTGCTTGTCATGACATCACCTCCCCGAAGTCATGGTCTTTTTCGAGAATGAAAGACCAGCAGCAGCAGCAGCAGCAGCAGCAGCATCAGCATCAACAACTTCCAAATGTTCTTGTTTCTGTTAAGGGTACCACTATCCTTCCAGTCGCCAGAGTTCTCAAGCTCATCATCATCTTCAACTGTCTCCCTTATCTTCCATATTCAGTTGATTCTATTGCTACTTTCTCAGGTTCATCCTTTTTTGACTCACATGCTCATTACTCTAGTCCTGGCCTTCATCACCTCCTCCAGGATCCTTGCACTAGCTTTCTGCTAGGGCTTCCTGCTTCTAATCTCTCCCCTCTTCAATTCATCCTCCACACAATTGCCAAAATAATCTTATTACAACACAGATCACACTTCCAGGCTCCCTGTTGTTTCTAGGCTAAAAGACAAAATCCTCAGGCTGGCATTTAAAGTCCTTCACAATCTGGCTCTAGCCTATCTTTCCAGATTTATTTCACCTTCTTTCCTTTCATGCATTCTAAATTCTAATGAAAATAAACTATTCTTATCCAAACTTGAAGGACTTTCATGTGGAAGAAAGATTAGACCCAGAAGTCAGAAAATCCGATTTAATCTAACAATGGGAGTTGTCCTAAAGTGGAATGGGCTGCTGCTCGAGGAGATGGTAAATGTCTCTTTACTAGACGTTTTTGATCACAACCAGATAGATACTGGTCACTGAGGTTATAAAAGGATTGTTTACTTCCTAATGCCCCTTCCGCCTATAAATCCATGATCCTCTGAACCTATGAAATGCCCACAAACCCTGCCAGGCAAGAAAGCAGAAGCAACTGGAAGATCCTAAGGGCTGCTCTGACCAGGTGCTGGGCCCACCATTCCACCATTTCACACACACATACACACACACACACACACACACACACACACACACACACACACCAGGGTTTGCCACAGTGACCCTCCTTCCCTACTCTGCCCATGTTCCTTACCCATCAATTACTCAGTATTCTGAATTAGTTCTGCCAAGTGGCTCTTGTGACCACTGACCCTTCTCTCCCAAGGACTTTCCTCGACACCCAAACCCCAGGATCTTTGTAGTGTTCTAGATCTCTCTAGGCAGCATCTCCATTTACTCTCTTTTCCTACCAACTATCTACCAACAAGGGGTTACAGGCCAATTGCATAGTCCAGAGGGAGTGGACAATGAAGAATGTCAGTTCATGGAAGGAGGTCACATTTACTCATTTCTCCACCCACAGATAATCTCATCCAATGAGCTTCTCTGTTGCTAATCCACTAGGAACTGAGTCACAACTATGATATCTGAATGTCTCTAATAGGTAATTCTCTAATTACTTTGTCCATATTCTTCAGACCCCACATCTTCTCATTTATAATCTTTCTATTAGCTTTCAATATTTCAACCCTCTGTGTTTCCTCTATCTTTCCTCCCACTTCCATTTCAAACTTATCTTCTTAGCCAAACACCCCTTGGGTGACCACGGATTTCATCTAGAGGCAAAGAAGGGAAGGGACAGAGCTAGGAGTATCCAAGGGCCAAAGGGTTGAATTCAGCTAAAACTTCCCATTGGGCAAAATGTCCTGGGATGAAAAGGCTGAAAGACTGAAGGAAAGGAGCTATGCTGAGCTACTGTCACATGACTTTGGTATTGTTGGGCAACTTCTCTGTCGGTGCTGTGGGCACTCAGAGCAGCTTTTTTCATTTCATCTGGAGGGACATAGAAAGACTCAAATGCATTGTAACAGTCAAAGGTCCTCTCATCTCAGGGATGGGGAGCATAGTTTCTTCAAATTTGTGAATTGGAAGAAAACTAGCACACTATCTAGTTCAAGCCCTGCATTTTACAGAAGAGGAAACTAAGGCTCAGAGAAGGGAAGAAATCTATCAAAGCTCATAAAGCAAGTAAATAACAGAGCTCGGATTTTCTGCCTCCATTTGAGTGTCCCCTATACCATATTGTCTTCCTTATACCCCAGAGGGTTTCAATGAGCTCAAGGAATACTAGTGGTAGAAGCTCTTAGTGGGACTTTTCTATAGTAGTAAAAGCTATTTAAAGTATTCTTTGACTGCACTGATAGGAATATCCTTCTAATAACCCACAAGAGCCTAGGGACACAAAAAGAGGAAGTGCACAGCAGAGAATAAAAGAAAACTAAAAGGAAGCACAGAAAAGCAGGATAGCTTTGAAAATGTTATCTAACATTTATTACATAGTTTTCCAAAAAAAAAGTAAACAGTATGAAATGGAAATTCATAGTTTTATATAGAATCCTCTTTTATGTTGTGTTGTGGACATGGAAATATTCTTTTTTGTCTTTTTGTGTTTCAGTTCAAAATGAATAAAAAATTTAAGAGCCTGTGGACAACTCATCCATTCAACAACCATTTATTAAGTGCCAGACACTGGTGATACAGAGACAAAAAATCAATGTCTCTGCCCTCCAGAAGCTTACCTACAGCTGGGAATAGGGAACAGCATAGGATCCGAACTCTAGAGTTAGAAGGGACCTCAGAGGCCATCAGACCAACCTACTAATGTGTTTTTGGAGGGTAAAAAGGAGCAGAGAAAAAGAAGTGACTCAGTCAAGATCATACAAGGAATAAACGACAGAAGTGGGATTTGCCTCGAAGTCCTCTAAACTCTCAGTTTCCTATGTACAATTCCACTCTAAAGGCTCTAGTAGTTAGGAGAAAGAGAATGATTGGGAAAGGCCTCATTTCCAAGGCAGAGTTTGTACAGGAGCTGGAATGAAACTATGACTTCTCAATATTGGCACTTCTACCAATGGCGCAGATTACAGCTCATCCATATCTCATCCCATGTGACATTCATATCCTCCCATTGAACTTCACTGAATGGAAAGGGGAGAGTCTGTGCCAGGTGTCTCTTGATAGTTCCAGTTAGCCACTCCCACTGTAGACCCAGGCCACTTCTTTTTCTGGTCTGCTATCTCTCTAATTAGTCTCTCCATGCTCCCTATCCCACACAACTCAGAATCACAAGATTGGAGATTTGAAAGGGAACCCAGTGGCCAACTTATCCCTCAAAACAATCCCCACTATAACATCTCTGAGTAGTAGCCTTCAAGTCTCTGCTTGAAGGTCTCTATGGAGGAGCACCCACCACCTTAACAGGCATCCCCTTCCACTTTGGGAATATATTTTTGCTATTATCAAGCCTTAATTTGTTCCCATGACTTCAAAGCACTGCTCTTAGCTCTACCTTCTAGGATCACAAAGAACATGTCTTCCACATGAAAGCAGTTCAAAATACTTCAGCCCTGCCCTGGCCCCCCAGTCTTCCCTTTTCCTGGCTAAAAATACTCAGTTCTTTAAACTGATCCTCATATGACAGACTGACATAGATTCAAGACTCAAGGTCCTTCACTGTGTTGATTATTGTCTTCTGGACAGCCTAGAAGTGGCCTTCTTAAACCATGGTGTTTAGACCTAAGCACAGTACTCCAGATGAGGACTGAGGGGGGCAGAGCATGGAGAGCATGGGGAGCACTATCACCTCACTAGTCCTGGAAGCCATCCCTCTTCTGATGGAGCCTGCTATAGTATTATTTTTTTGGCTTCCTATATTCCACTGATAATATTTTGAGGCTGGAGTCCATTAAAAAAAAAACTCCCAGATCCATTTCAGAATAATTACTCTCCATCCATCCCTCCCTATCTTATATTTGCTGTATTTATTTTTCCCCAAGAGCAAGATTTATCATTTATCCTTGATGAGTTTCATCTTATCAGAGTTAGTTCAATGCTGGAGCCTTTTGGATCCTGACAGAGTTAGTTATTCACAAGCCCCCCACCCCAAGTCTTGCATCATACGCAAATTTGATGAGCATAACCTCTATTGTCATTAATAAAAACATGCCAAACATCACAGGGCTAAGCATAGATCCTTTGGACACTCTCCCAAAGATTTTTTGTCACACTGACAATTAACAGCTTCTTTTATAGTTCAGCCTTCCAACTTGCTCTTGATTCATCTGACTGTGGTATTCAGACTATTCCCATATTCCCTTCTCTCTATTTCTCCCTCTTCTTCACAAGAATAGTATCAGATATTTTTTTTCAAAAGTTTTGTTAAAGTCTAGTCCCTTCAGCATCCCCCTCATCTACCTTAGTAATCCTGTCAAAAAAAAAAAGGAAATGCCATTAGTTGACATGATCTATTCTTGCTGAAGTCATACTATCTTGCTCTTGGTAATTACTACTTCCCTACTTCCCTTTCCAGATACTCACCAACCATCTCACTAATGATATTTTCTAGAATTTTCCAGAAATCAAAGTCAAGCTCGCTGACCTTATGGCTTCAAGAATGTATTCTCTTCCATTTTGGGGAAAGTCAAACTAACATTTGCCTTTCTCCAATCATTTGCTACCTCTCCCATTTTCTGTGATCTTCCCAATATTATGGAATGGCAGTTTTGCCTTCATTTTGCTATCATTTATTATATTCCTAACCACAATCTACCTTTGACAGTCTCAGCTTGTTTTGAGTTTTTGCTTTCTATGCCACTCTCCTATTCAAATTTCATTACCAGACCTTCCTTTTATATTCTGTGTATTGCTTTTAAATCTAAGTTTGTTGGTGAGTTCCATGTGCATCCACATTCTGTTTCTTCAGACAGATTCCATTGGTTGCTCCCTTTGGGTCTCCTGAGCTGATTTCTCCTGAAAGATTTTCTTCTTCATTTCTTCTTCAGAAACTAATTCTTTATTACAGAGAGTCACTTATTATGTGTCAGACCCTAGTGATAAACAGAAAGGCAAAAACATGATCCCCACCCCCAAGGAGTTGATATTCTAATGGGGAAGGCAATGTGCAAATACTGCTTATTCAAGATATACATTATATAAATGAAAGATAATCTAGGGTGGAAGGCATAAGCAGTGGAGGAAGGACAGGGAAAGGCTTCCTGGCAATTGATGGGATTTCACTTGAGTCCTTAAACAAGTCAAAAAGCAGAAGTGAGGAAGAAGAGCCAATGAAAAGTCCCAAAGCCAGTAAATGGAGTGATGTGTATGAGGAACAGCAAGGTGGCCTCCACTGATAGATTCAAGAGTGAGTGGAAGGGAATAAAATCTGAGAAGAATGGAAAATTAGGAAGGGGATAGATTGTGAAGGACTTTAAATAACAAATATAGGGATTTCTATTTGAAGGAACTAAGAAGCCAATGGGGGAGGGGTAACATAGTCATGTCTATATTTTAGGAAAATTACTTTAACAGCTAAATCGAAAATGGAATGGAGTGGAGAGAAACTTGAGGCAAGGAAACCAACTGAATTACTACTACCATAGTCCATGGGACATATCCAGGAGATGTCGTAAGATTAAAAAATAACAGGAATTGATACATTATATATCTGGGTTAGGAAGAGTCAAGAATTACAGTGAGTTTGCTGCCCAGATGACTGAGAGGATGGTGGCACCCTCAATAGTAATAGAGAAGCTGGGAAAAGGGAAGAGTTGGGGAAAAAGAAAATGAGACCAGTTTTGTACATGTTGGGTTTGAGGTGTTAATGGGACATTCAGATCAAGATATATGAAAGATGTGGTGAGACTGGAGTGCAAACAAAGATAGGGCTGGGCGCATAGATCTAAAAATCAGCCACATAGAGATAACTGAACCGAGGAAGCTGGTGAGATTGCTAAGCTACATGGTGAAGAGGGAGAAGTGAAGAGGGGAAGGGACAGAGCCTTGGTGTAGTCCAGAGTTAGTGGCACATCTGGATGAAGATACAGCAAAGGAGACCAAAGAATACTCAAACAGGTAAGAGAGAAACTAAAAGAGTTCAGTGTAATTCTGGAAACCTAGAGGAAAGAGTGTCTAGAAAATAAGGGTGATTGCTAATGTCAAAGGCTAAAGAGACATCAAGAATCAAGATTAAGAAAAGGTCATTAGATTTGTCAATGAAGAGATCATTGATAGCTCTCTTTAGAGCAGGCAGTTTCAGTTGAATTCTGAAGGCAGCAGCCAGATTTCTGGGGGTCTAGAATCAAGGGAGAGATGAGGAAGTGGGAGGGTTTATCCAAGAAGGGGAGTAAATCTCTCTCATACTAGTTAGTATCTCCTAAAGAAATGGTTGAATCAAGTGAATTTTTTTAAGTATAGGGTAGACATGGGCATGTTTGTAAGCCCTAGAGAAGCAACCAGTAGATATTGAGAGATTAAAGATTAAGGAAAGAATGGGAATGACAGGCGCAATTTCTGAAATAGAAGAAAGGGGGTGAAGTCAAGTGTGTTTTGGCGAGGTATGCCTTGGCAAAGAAAATGGCCACTTCTTCATATGGAACAAAAGTGAACAAACAATATGGGAGAAAGAAGACCCAGTGATATGAAATGAGGCAGAGGGGGAAAGAGGTAGCTCTCAATAAATGACCTCAGTTGAATAAGAAATAATTAGCTGCTCTACCTTTGGAAAAAAGAGCTCTAGCAAAACCTATATAGTCAGTCCTGACCTCTTCTGGGTACTGCATCTCCAGTTGTCTACATGATATCTCCATCGGGCTATCCCAAAAACATTCTAAACTCAACATGTACAAAACAGCGTCATTATTTCTGTCCCTATAATTGCTCATCCTTCTTACTTCACTATTTTTGCTGCTGATAGGACTATTCACATGGCCTCCAAAATTCATGACCTAGGTCATGAATTTCACCATTTCACCATTCCCTCTACTTCCTGATCTCATTTCCAATTAGTCAATCCTGTGCATTCTATCTCTGCAAGATGCATTGAGTTCATTGTCTTCTCTCTTCTCCTGCTGGCAAAATCCTAGTTTGAGCCTCCATTACCACCTGCCTCAATTATTGCAACAGTCTCCTTACAGGTCTTCCCTACTCTACTTTCTCCCCATTCCAATCCATTCCTCATATCACTTTCAGGACAATCTTTCTTGTACATAGATTTGATCAGGTCACTCTTTTCTTCAAAAACTCCCAGGTGACTCTCTATAACCTCCCAAGAAAAGTCTAAACTATGTTGCCTGATACTCAGTGTCCTCTGTAACCTGATACCATCCTACCTTTCTAGATTTATATTCTATTCCTCCTGCTCCAACCAAATTTGGTAGTTCTCTACCGTCCAGGCAAAATTATGCATGCTCATATCTTACCTGTGTAATGTCCTCCGTCTTCTTCATCTGTTGACCTTCTACCCAACCTTTAGCATGCAACTAAAACTACCTCCTCCAGAAAACTTTCCTTCATCTTCATGCCCACTGTAGACTGTAACAACATCCCCCCTCACACCTCCTAACTTATTTCGTAACTCCATGTAATGAATTATTATGTATTTATAGTCATTCAAGCTATCTAGGTCTTATCTGCTTTCTAGACAGAGAACTCCTTAAGGAAAGGGACCATGTTTTAACTGTGTCTCTCCTAGCACCCAGTTTAGCCCTTTGTACACAATAAAAACTTTAAATATTGGCTGTGTTGGGTGCTGTATTATTGTACCAGTAAAAGACTTTTGTAAAATTTAATGTTCTATATATAAAAGGGTTTTTTATTGTTGTTATTCTGTCTGGTTCTTCAGACCCCCCACTTGGGGAATTCTTGGAAAAGATACTGTAGTGGTTTTCCATTTCCTTCTCCAGCTCATTTTTACCAATGGGGAAACTGATGTAAACAGGGTTAAGTGAATTGCCCAGCTAGTAAGTGTCTGAGACCAGATTTGAATTCAGGAAGATTTCAGGCCTCGTACTCTATTCACTGCATCATCTAGCTGCCCCTGGTACTATTGGTTCCTGAGTATAAATTAGTTTGCCAGATCCTTTCCAATGGAGAGTTGGTGTCAACAATAGAGATTGTGAAAATAAAGTTTTGGAGTAAAAGCACTTACCCAGCAAGGCTAATCCTGGGAGGCAGCAAAAGGAGACTAATCACTCATGAGTGATCACACCAAAAAAAAAATAAAGTGGGCTCCACGGCTTCCTAATGGGTTGGTCTTTGGCGAGTCACAACCTCTGGAATCACAATTTTTACACCTACAAAAATGGGAAAATAATCCTTCCTTGCCTAATGTAAGGGATTGTTATGATAATCAGGGCATATTTTATTGGGGAAAAGCAGATGAGATAGAAGGAGTAATCATGTGAGGAAATGTAAGACCCAAAGAGGGGAAGCATATTTACCTGAGAGTAAATGTGGAGAGAAACAAAAGCAATGTCATGATAAATATATAAATGTATTATGTATATCTATATCTATATCTATATCTATATCTATATCTATATCTATATCTATATCTATATCTATATGTTACAGTTCACCCAGCCAGAAGGAGGAAATGGATGGTGATTTCCAAAAGCAAAACATCAGAATGGAAAAGAGCAATCACGTAATAATGATAGGATTGAGAGGAAAGACTTCAACAATCTGGATATATGCTAAAGCTTTCTGTCTCTGCCTCTGTCTCTGTCTCTCTCTGTTTCTTTCTGTCTTTCTGTGTCTCTCTCACTTTTTACTTTTCCCTCTCTCTCTCTCTCTCCCCGAAAAGTAGGACAACCAGTAGATTTTTTTTTGATGGCCTTAATAATAATTTCATTCTTCAAAAGATGGAGGAAGCAATGAGTAAAAGTGCTATTCTGGACCAGATTCAGACCTATGAGAAGGAATTGTTTGCCAAAGTAGAAATAATGGGAAGCTTGGGAGGAAGTGACAATGCCATCTTATAATTCATAAAAGTTAATGAAATTAAGAGCTATGCACAATGACACTCACTCTAGATTGGGGAGAATGGATTTCAATGGTTCAGGGAAAGGTTAGATAAGATCCTTTCACCTATAATTTTGCAAGGGAAATTGTCTTGAGGGGGGAATGGGAAGCTCTCATGATGCCAATACAAATTAATCAGTGAGGAAGAACTAGGGGAAAGTATCTAAAGAAACCAATATAGATGCATAAAGACAGCTCAGGTTTCAAAACATGCCCCAGTGGATGAAAATAGGCACTGGTTGCTGATGATGAATTTAAAAGAGAGGCAGGAATAGTTCTAAAAGAAAAGGGTAAGGATGCTAAAAAACTAAGCAATCTGAGGTTTGTGATGAAGGCTTGAAACAAGAAAAAGGGCTTTTTAAACTACTGTGGGGCAAGCAGAAGATCAGAGGAGGATCAGTACTACTGCTTGGGATGGATGGAATGAAAATGGTAGATGATGGGAAGAAGGCAGAACAATTAATTGTTCTGCTTCCTTGGGAAGTACAACAAAGCACAGTTGAAAGAGTCAAAGGACCAGGGTTCAATTACAGGTTCTGCCTCTTACTACTTTTCTGACTTTGGGCAAATCATTTAACATTTGGGAAGGGGGGAGGTTTGGGGAGAAAGGAAATGAGTTCTATTTTGGATGTATTGGGTTTGAGATGTCTCTAGAACATTCTATTTGAAATGTCCAAAAGGTAGTAGGTGATGGGACACTGGAGCTCAGGAAAGAGGTTAGGACTGGAAATGCAAGTGATAGATTAGCTAGGCCAACCCAATTTAATGGGAGCAGGTTTAGGAGGAAAGTATTTATTGAGGCTTTAACATAGTGATCAAGTGGAGATTCCTACAAGCAAACAAAAGCTTTCATCCAAACACACACTAATTATCTTTATGTAAACCCAGGAAACTGGAAGTATTGAACCACATATACTAAGACATTCAAATGGATCCTGCAATCTCACCAGCAAAAGTCCTAGGAGCATGCTCTGATTGCAACCTTGATATCTAAACTGAATTATAACCTCAAATAGAATGTTTAATGAATATCAGTTAGAGGAAGAGCTAGTAACAAGACTGCTAAGCATAAACCTGATGCAGACACTTGGCTCAGTACAGGATCTCTAAGCACTGTAAGCATGGTAGGCTTTGAGGTTGAACATAGAGGTGTATGTGTGTGTGTGTGTGTGTGTGTGTGAGAGAGTGAGGGAGAGAGTGAGAGAGAGAGAGAGAGAGAGAGAGAGAGAGAGAGAGAGAGAGAGAGAGAGAGAGAGAATTTATATGAGTGTGTCAGTGTGGGGGGTGTCAGTGTATAGGGGTTGTATGAGTGTGTGTGTGTGTGTGTGTGTGTGTGTGTGAGTGTGCCCATAAGTACTTGTAATTATAGATAAAATGGGGAAATATGTATCAGTGATGCAATTAGTCAAGTCCTACCAGGAAGCAGAGACCAAATGAAATGTTTGATGAACAATTGTCCTTCTGTCCCAGTCACATGTGAAGGTAGGGATAGCTGGGGGGGGGGGGGGCGCCTTAGGGAATTGGAAAGGCTTTGCCTGGGATTGCTGCAAGATTAAGATGGCTACAACCTGGCCAAATTAAGAGAATCAGATGGGTTTCAGAGCCAGAGGATGACCTAGGGGAGTCTTCATGGCTGAAGGGTATAATGGAAGAGGCCTCATCTGAGTTTCTTGAGCAGTTTCCTCAACCTGGGATTATCTCTGTGGCTTAGACCCCATTTGCTGAGCAAAGGATCTGCTGCATATCCTTGTCCTGGCATCTATTCTTAGTTCTGTGACCAAATTTGCTAGTTTCCCTCATGAAGGGAGGATGTGGTTTTCTGGTTAGGACTGAGTCTAAAATGATAAGATCATTTGGCCTATAGCTGTAGGCAGTCTGGCCTCTGGGTTGCTTCTACCTCCCTTTCTTTTTCTCTCATGTTACTTCTGGTATCTCATTTGTACATGCTATACATACATACATACACATAGGCATGTGTAAACACACACACACACACACACACACACAAGGACACACCTCAGAACCCCTCACTCCAGGCTTAGTGGGTTGGATCATTCTCTCCTCTCTCTACCCATCCCCAGGGAAAACCTGTTCTGACTAGCTGTTAGACATTAAGATGTGAATCACTGATAATGACTTACAATCCCCCAGTCACCAACCCCCTCCTAAGAGTAATGCATTTTAACTAAGGACCAAGCTGAAACCCAAAGAATAGCTCTGGAATGTTAACATTCTAGGCATCTGGAAGAAACCAGTGGAGACATTTGGGGTGCCAAAGGCCTTCCTGTTCCCCCTCCAATCCCATCCCTTTTCTGTTAGTCTCCTTGTCCTGTCCCTCTAAAAGTGAGTCAATTCCTCTAAGGAGCTGATGCTTGTGGCTTAGTGACTCTCTTTCTTCTTGCAGGATCAGCTCATGGACCCTCTACTTCCTGATAAACTGAAGAACAAGATTGACAGGCTTTTGAAATGAATATTCCACCTGTTTCTTTCCTCTCTTTTCATCAGTCATATCACTCCATATTTCAAAGTAAAATTGAAAGATTCCCAGGAGGCTAATACCCACAATAACAATAAAAAGTATTTCTATAGAGTTTTAAGGTCTACAAAGTGTGTTACATATGCAAATTCATTTGCTCTTTACAAAACCTCTGTGAGGAAGGCACCATAATTATCCCCATTTTGTAATGCAGGAAACTGAGTCACAGAGAGGCCCCATGTTCTATTCATTGTGCTAACTGGTTGATGGTGCAAGTCGAAAAGTCATAATGACCAAGAGAGTGTGAATAGTATGAGGAGGAATTTGGGATCTCTTTAATGATACCACCCCCTCCATGAGACTGGAAACTCCTAGAAGGAAGAAGCATGTTCTAGTGGAAAGATCACTAATCCTAAAGTCAGAGGTCCTGATTTTAAGCTTGCCATCAGTGTCTGCTTTGCCACGATCTTAATCAAGGCACTCAGATTATTTGAAATTCCATTCCCTCACTTGGAAAATGAAGGATTTGAACTAGATGGCTCATCTAGCTCTATGAGCCTAGGAAGACTATAAGGGGAGGATTGTGTCTGGTTTTAACTCTATCATCTAAAATACTTAATTCATTGCTATTGGTGTAGATAATTATGAATGTAACAGAAACAAATTCTGCGATCTTAAAGGCTGTTAAATCTTGTTCAATGGGTGGAGGGTCTTTGCTCTTGAGATGTAAATCCACTCCTATTATTTCACTGTTTAATGTAAAATGTGTATCCTGTCACCTCATTTCCAACCTCCAGTCTTCAGCCCTCTACCTGGTTCCAGTCAGGTAAAGAGGGAGGGATTTCCCTCTCATCTCACCTTCCCATAGATGCTGGTTTGACCAGATATGACATGTTGAACTTAGAGGCCACACACCTTAGGACAGGAATGATAAATTCATAGCTTGCCATTGGAAGATACCTGGCCCAAGGTGCAAGACCATTCCCCAAGGGCCACCCCTTGCCCAACCTACCATAGAAGGGCATAATATCCATTGTTCTTATTTATACCAATTGGGACTACCAAAAGACTTCTACCTAACTACGCTTCAAATATTGAAGACATGTGCTATGTTCCTCACCTTAAATCTTTTCTACTCCAAGTTAACAGGAAGCACCAGCCCTTCTGATGTCTTCCTCTTCTTTTCGATTGTACCTTCTGATCCTGTAGGGTGTCTACATCTCTGTTCCTTCCTAGGCCATGTGCTCCCACGCTAGGCCCTGGTGGTTCACCATTGGCCCCCATGCCACTGAATGGGATCTCTCTCTCTCTCTCTCTCTCTCTCTCTCTCTCTCTCTCTCTCTCTCTCTCTCTCTCCCTCTCCCTCTCCCTCTCCCTCTCCCTCTCCCTCTCCCTCTCCCTCTCTCCCTCTCTCCCTTTCTCTCTTCTCTCTCCCTCTCACTCAAACGTCACCTAGCCTATTCTTAAAGTGGTTACTGACTTTCTAGGAGTTTTAACCTGTATATTTGTAATAATTTTCTATAATAAAACCCTGAGCAGTTGTAACATCCCAGAGAGCATGTAAATTCTTTTACTTTTCAGTGGACCCCAAATTCCTATGCCAGATCCCATCAGCAACACTATGAAAGCCTATAAATACTCAAAATTACTTGCTTACTATTTGTAGTAGGGGTCCTTAACTTGAAATCTATGGACTTGATTTATTCCTCAATAATTTGATAACTGATTTTCAACAAATTTTTTCCCCTTTGGACTCTGTATTGTCCATCTTCCATGGCTCATGATGATGATGATGGCGATGATGATGATGATGATTCTAGAAATGACAGAGTTCAATTAGACTCACAAAGTATTTTCTAACCTCATTCACTCATCACAGTGGCCCTCTGAGTTTGACAGTACAGGTACCATGCTCCCATATTTTCTGATATTGAATAACATGATTTTGAGAAAGGTTCTCCACCAGGACTGCCAAAAGGGTTCAGGATACAAGAAGGCAAAGAAATTCTTATTTTCAGAATCTTCTTCTGAATCCCTTCTCTTTTCTCCTCAGAAGAGGCTTCCTGAGCTACCATGGAAGGTTAAGATCATATCATAGAAGTCAGTATATTGCAAAGCCAATAGATAAAATAGGAAGTGTGAGCAGGAGCTGGACCAGGTTACAGATCCAAGATTGGGAACACCAGTCAAAGAAACCAGAGGAAAGAAAGACCGCCATCAGGGAGGAAGCTTCCTTGGGAACCTTTCATAGACTTTAGGTCCAAAAATACTCAAAATGCTGAGAGAAGGGAGCAGAACCACAATAACAGCAACACTGTGATTGGCTATGATAGACTTAGCTACTCTCAGAAAAACAATGATCCAATACAATTCCCAAAGACTCATGGTAAAAAATGCTATTCATAGCCAGATACAGAACTATGGAGTCTGAATACAGATTAAAGCATACTACTTTCGCTTTTTTGGTTTGGGGTTTTTTCATAGTTTTCCCCTTTTGTTCTGTTTCTTTCACAACATGACCAATATACAAATGTGCTTAATATGATTGCATATGATTAAAATGTATCAGATTGCTTCCCAGTGGTGGGTAGAAGGAGGGAAGGAGAGAGAAAAATTTGGAACTCAGACTCTCATAAAATTCATTTTAAAAATTATATATGTGAATGAAAAAATAAAATGCTTTATTTACCAAAAATACCCCAAATATCTAGTCACATCATGAATTCTATATTCTTTAGCCACATCATGAATCCCATATTTAATGTCCTCAACAAGTAGTCATCCAGGGCCCAATTGAAAACTCTTAGTAATGGAGAACCTACTACCCACTAGGGAGTCAATTCCATTTTGGAGTAATGGCAGAAGGTTTTGCCTATGTTGAACAGAAATTTGTCTCTCACCTTCCTGTAATAACCATTGTTCTTATTTATACCAATCGGGACTACCAAAAGACTTTTGCCTAACTACCCTTCAAATATTGAAGACATGTGCTATGTTCCTCACCCTAAATCTTTTCTATTCCAAGTTAAACATTCTTTCATATGACATGATGACCAGTCCCCTTAGTATCCTGGTTGCCCTCCTGCCATTTGTCCTTGTTCTCCCTAGGGACTAGGGACAAAATACTTTGAGTTTTCTTCATATTTTCAGTCATTATCCCTGTGTCCGGCATACAGCAAACATTTAGTAAATCATATATATTGCTTGATTAATTGATTGAGGTGGTCTCACCAGGACAAAGTACAATATGATTGTTATTCCCCTCCTGCTGGACACTATGACATTCATGATGAATCCTAAGTTTGGAAAAACTTCTTTGGCTGCCAGGTCTCACTGCTGACTCATCTTGAGCCTGCAGTTCCCTAAAACCCACAGGTTTTTTTTTCACATGATCTACTTTCTATGTCTCCTCTACCCTGAATTTTTGAACTTGACTTTTGAACCCAAATACAAGACTTTCAAGGTATGACATCTAGTCCTTCAATATCTAGGTATGATCCCTCCTCTAAATCCTGGCTTATAGATTAACCCTTTCATGGTCAGTCAGCTTGCTTCCTTGCAAGCATTTCTTAGGGATGGAGAGTTGCTATTATTTTTTCTAAAAGACCAGAGTCATAAAAGGCATATGGAGGTGAAGACTACCAAAAAATAAATTTTGTCATGAGAGCTAAACTGAGCATAAGAAGGACGATTTGCGATTGTGATTCTGTTAAAGAGCCAGATCCCATAAAACAAACAAACAAAAATATAGATCATAGTATCAGCAACCATAGTCACTACTTTGAGGGAATTTTACAGTGGGGATGAGAGGGTGATCAACCAACCTTATGACTTCCTTGCTGGGGCCTTTTAATTATGGCTGCACAGTGTTGCTGTGGGCAGCAAAGACGACTGGCTTGCCTAAACCGCCTGGAGCTGGTATGCTGCACTACTATTTATTTAGTCGTTGATAACATGTGGGCTTTCAGAACTTGGACAGCAGTTCATGTGGCCTGGGTGGTTCAGTACCACAGACAGCGCTTGTTTACTGTCTGAGAGGAATCAGGTAGAAGTAGAGGCAGTAAGTGCTAACCTATAGCCCTCCCCTCTCCCCTCTCCCCTCTCCCCTCTCCCCCTCTCCCCTCTCCCCTCTCCCCTCTCCCCTCTCCCCTCTCCCCTCTCCCCTCTCCCCTCTCTGAACAATAACAAGCAAATAGCTTCAGTTTTCATTTAACCCTATTTATGCCCCCTCCTTTGATGTCTCATTGTCATGTACAGATGACCTTTGATTTTTAAAGACTGCCAGTGGAGCTCAAGCTCTGGCAGATTCTATCAATTGGAAAATTGTCAATGAACCTTGTATCTGTCATCCTAGAACAAGCCTAGCTAAATTTCAAGAGGCTAATCACCACAGGGATGTGAACCACAGCAACATCCATTGTGGGATGAAGGAGATACAATCTCTGTCAAAGAAAGGAGAACTTACATTAAAAAAAAAACATATTTTTTTAAATTTTTATATGTACCTCAGCAAGATACAATATGGCTCACTTAAGGAAGCCCTTGTTGGATGTCTCAAAGTAGAAAAAAGCAAGTAATGGGGAAAAGATTACAATAAATACATTTCTACTAATTTTTCTTCTTAAAACATGCAGGGGAAAACACTGAGGGGAAGAGGCTATGAGAATAAATATGGAATCATAGAGCTAATCAAAATGATCCATAGGGTCAGACTTTCCAAAAAACCCAAGCTGTGATTTTTGTTGGCTTTCTGGTTGTTTTTCATCACTAAAAAGGTCAAAGCTTTCAGAGGCTCATGTAGGAAGTAGTGTATTAGTGTGCTGGAGAGGCAAGGAGTACCAGGCAAAAGAGCTCTGGAGGTAGGAGGCATACAATAATTTACACATAGTCACAAAGAGCCATAAGACACTCATTGTATTAACTCTTTGAAATCTGGCTTCTAATCCCACCATTCCATGGACCTTGTGCTTCTAAAGTCATTGGCAAAATCTCTTTCCTTTCACATATTTTTGCATGATCCCAGACCTCTCTGGGGCATTTGCCAGTGACCACCATTTCTCCTTTGATTCCAGTGACATTACATGTTCTACTTCTATTGCTGACTTCTCTGACCCTTTTCTTTCTCAAGTGACTGTTCCTCCTCCTTCTTCCCTTTATGTTCCCAAGCTCATTCCCCAGCTCAGCTTTCACTTGCTGATCTTCTCTCTTTCTCCTCTCTCCTTTGGAGATTGAATCGTCCTACATTGCTCCCACTTTTTAATTTTTTTTATTTATTTAAGGCAATGGGGCAAGTGACTTGCCTACAGTCACACAGCTAAGCAATTATTAAGTGTCTAAGACCAGACTCCAGGTCTGATGCTCTCTCCACTGCACCACCTAGCTGCCATGCTCTCACTTTTTATATAGATGATATTAAGCTCCATATCTCCAGCTTTGATCTCTCCTCTAAAAATCAGTCCCACATTTCCAATGGCCTATTGGATACTTCCACATTAATGTTCCACTGGCATCTCAAAGTCAGCATGCCTAAATCAAGCTCATATTCTTGTCCCCCCCACTTCACTTCATTGTCCCCATTGCCTCATCCTTCTCCTTGACTCAGTCAAGCTCACTTAACCCACACCCTTGTACAGTTCCTGAATCTCTTCTACAACATCCCTGGAAAGAGAGAATCCAGGCTTTGCCTGAACTCTTCTAGTAAAAGGGAATTCATCACCTCACCAGGCAATCCATTCTAATTTTGAACACACCCTAAGCATTCCTGTCTCTGCATCTTTGCTCATGCTGTTCCCTCCACCTGAAGTGCCCTCCTCTTTTCCACAGAATTCCCATTCCCTTAACTATCTGCAACTGTAGACAAGTTAGTATGGAGCACTACTCCTTGTCTGTTCTGTGACTCTAGTTGTGGGAAGAGAGAATGAAGTATGTAGCATGAATGACTGGACATGTAAAACCAAAAAGAGTGAGGAGGCATATTTAATGGCAAGCTGGTGGTGATCTGAATGGGATTTAGGCAACCTAGATAATTAGCTGGGGCTCAGCATATAAGAGTGAGGAGATCTTATAAGACAGACTAGTGACTCTGGGAACCAAAGTCGCTCATAACTTCAGTCACCCCTTGGAAGGGTTCGAGCTGGCTCCCTGAGCCACTGCACATCAAACTCTATGAGATGCTGAGGTGGGATTGCTAAAGTTAGAAGTCTTCAAGTTACCAATTAATTCTATGCAAAAAGGTGTTGACATCAGCCTTCACTTTGGGTTTGGGCTAATTTTCACAATCTCCTGGCAGTCTAGGGCCTCCTCAAAGAGTGGTTTCTGGTCTCTAATGCTCAGAGGTGGATAGAATGGCTCACATCAAAATAATGAATAGGTGCCAATTGGTACTCCCTTTTCTTTTCTCCCTCCCCCTCTCATTCTGAGACCACATAAGGACCATATATTTTAGAATTGATAGGATAGGTACCTTGGAGAGCTCTCTCCAATCTCTCCAAGGGCTTCATTTCATAGTTGGAGAAAATGAGTCTCGGGCAATGAGTGACTTACACAAAGTCATACAGCCAGTAGCAGATTTGAACCCAGATTTCTAAATCCACTACACCATACTTGCATCTCCATGGTAGCAAAGAACTTTCTTCAGTCACTTTTCTTTGTTGCTATTTCCCCTTACTACAATGCAGGGTTGTAGTTATAGTTATTTCAGGATTCCCCCATTGTTACTGAACCCCTCTGTCCATTTTATCTACAAGCCCAGATCTTTCTTATCCTCAAATAAACATCCCTAGCTCCACCTCTTTCTTCTTCTTCACCAACAAACTTCTAAAAAATGTCTACATTCATTGATTCCATTTATTTCTCAACCCTCAACAGATTGGCTTCTGTCCCTAATACCCAACTGAACCTGTTCATTCTGAAGTCACCAGTGACTTCTTTATTGACAAATATCATAACCTTTTCTCAGTTTTCATCTTCTTTGACCTTTCTATGGTATTTGAGGATGCTGAACACTCTTCTTTTGGGATAGTACCTCCTCAGTTGGCTGCTAGAATGTCGCTGTACACTATCACACTTCTCTTTCTCTGCCTGCTACTTCATGTCTTTCCCTCATTCCTCTTCCCATTCCCAGAGTAGCAGTATTCCCCAAGGCTCTGTTGTCAGCCCCCTTTTCTTTCCTACTCTTCACTCTCTCTCCCTTGGTGATCTCATCCCCTCCCACGACTTCAATTATCACCTCTATGCAGATGAATCCCTAATCTACATCTCCAACCTCCAATTTCTCTCCCTGTGTTTCAGTATAGAATTTCCAACTGCCTTTTGGATAATCTCCACCTGAGTATCTTTCTAATACTCAACATGTCCAAAACTGAAGTCACCATCTATCCCTCCCAAACTTGCCCTTCTCTCTCAATTTCCTTTTTTGGTTGGTAGCACCACCACTGTCCTAATCACTCAGACTCAGCGTCTCAAAGTCTTGGCTCTCTCTTCTCCTCCTCCTCCCTCCCCCACATCCAATTAAGTGCCAGTTTCTTTTGATTCTATCATCTCTTAAATCTCTCTCATATCAGTTCCCTTCCTTCCCTTCCACTGATCTTTTCCTAATCCCACCTGAAGGCTCTCTTCTCTGACCTATTCTATACACTGCTGCCAAGATAATCACCCAAATGCAGAAATGTGCCATGTTACTCTCTAAATTACAAATCTTTAGTGGTGCCCATTGCCTGCAGAATAGATTCTGGCCCTCAAGGCCCTCCATCATCTAGTTCCAATTGACCTTTTGAACTGGATCTCACTTGATGAATTCTGTGCACAGCTTCCTGCCCCTATGCATGGACACTTGGATGACACTCCCTCCACATTGGTCCCTTCCTTCAAAGTCCACTTCCTCCATAAGGCTTTCCCTAACCAGCTAGTTGGTGATTCTTCCCCCTCTTGATTTTTCACCCCCTCTCAGTTTAACCTCTTTTAGACATTTATCACATTCTGACTTCAGTTATATATGGCTGTCTAACTCCTAGCATATAGCACTGGGCTCTATGAACAACAGGCTTCAAATAAATACTGAGAAAACTTACTGTTTACATCTGTGTGTCTTTATATCAATAAGACTGAATTTGGAGCCCATTCTTGGAATTCTTACTTTCTCAGGGTTTCTCTCCAAGCCTCCAAGTCCATTTTCCCCCAACTTATCATTCTTACCCACCATCCTGAGGAGTGAGTCTGCTTCCTTGTCTCCTGCCAAGCTTTTTTTTTTAGGTTTTTGCAAGGCAAATGGGGTTAAGTGGCTTGCCCAAGGCCACACAGCTAGGTAATTCTTAAGTGTCTGAGGCTGAATTTGAACCCAGGTACTCCTGACTCCAGGGCCGGTGCTTTATCCACTGCGCCACCTAGCCACCCATCCTGCCAAGCTTTTGACAGAGCATGCTCTCTAACCAGGCTTTCTGTTTGCCTGTGACTTCTCATTGGGGCCCTTTCCATATTCTGTCCAGCTGTGGCAAGGTAGAACTGGCTCCACTCTGAAGTATTTTCCAGTTTCAAACTTTTTTCTGGGTGCAGAATCTCCTAAGCACTCCTATCCATCTAGTGAGCTTCATGTTGATTTGACATCCCTCAATCCCTCTGCTATTTATTCAGGTTTCAAGGGACACAGTAGTATGGCTCATGTGCAACTCACTTGCATGATCCTCCAATCCATCCTCTTTCCACCTTCCAATCCTAGGCCATGCTAACTTTGCTTGATTCCTGCTTCTCTCTCTGCGGGTGGAGGGCTTTTTCTGCTGGGGTCCCAGATTCATCCCTCCAGATGGTGATACATACTGATGGAGGGCTTTTTCTGCTGGGGTCCCAGATTCATCCCTCCAGATGGTGATGCATACTGATAGCCTGCTCCTTCCCCCAAACAGTCAGTATGGTCCTGGTCCTCCTTTTAGGAAAGCTGATCTTCTCCTTAGCTCCCCTTTGGGGTCTGCAGATCATTTTCATCCTTTTTTGTCTGCTTTGGATTATTCCAGTAGGCATTATTTCCCTATTCTGTCCATCTAGACTCCTTTCAGCTTCTGTCATCCTCCTCTCTTCCCTTCTTCCTTTGATAGTCTCAGATTAATGCTGGTGTTCATTTTCAATGTGCTAGGTCTCCAAATTTCTCCCTCTCCTGCCCCCAGTCCTGCCCAGATGTCTGAAGGTAGATCTCGAAGCCAGGGTTTTACAATACACACTGCATCTCAAAGACAACTCCCTTAGACCTCAGTTGTTCTTTAAGTCAAAATGAAACTTTCATATTTATATTTTAGCAAGAGGACTCTTACCTCTTGGGTAACTGGTTTACCCCTCTGCTCCTGCCGGGTTTTGGGCTTGACCTCTTTTTGGTCCAAGGAAGAAAGGAAGAAAGCATTTTTGAAGTGCCTATTATGTGCCAGGCACTGTGCATCACTTTACAAATATTATCTTGCTTGATCCTTGCAATAAGTACTGCTATGTCCATTTACAAAGGAGGAAATCAAGACAAACAGAAACTGTAACTTATCCAGGATCACACAGCTAAGAAATGTCTGAAGTCACATTTAAACTCAAATCTTCTCAACTCTAAGTCCAGTGCTCTATCCACTGTGCCACCTCATTACCTCTAAACATACTTGCCAGACCTGGTTAGTCCCTAGACATAAAAAAGCACAAAAATAAACCACAGAGCATTAAATCAGGGTCCTGATCCCTGGTATTCTCTTGTTGACCCACTTAGCCTTCACTGGTATCTTCCACTTGGGGTTTCCCTAGCTTTGAGTACTAGTCCTTACTTCCTTACCCCTCCACCTCTGCTCTAGATGGCTTCCCCAATTTATGAACTTTCCATGAATCTTAGACATCTCAATCTACAATATCTGGTGTTTGCCCTCCCACACACACTCACCTGACCCAGATCTGCCTAGAACCAAAGATTTTCAAGTTGGAGCTGGTCTAGTCCAAGGGAATCCCCACAATGACAACTCTGATATGTGACCATCTAGCCTCTGCTTCTAATTTTCTACACTAAGGAAGTTTTGGCCTTCTATCAATCAAAAATCTACCTGTCACAACTTATACCCATTAGTCCCTATTCTGCCCTCTGGGACAGCTAGATAGCACAGTGGATAGAGCACTGGCCTGGGAATCAGGAGGACAGGAGTTCAAATCCAGCCTCTCACCAGCTGTATAACCTTGGGCAAGTCACTTGACCCTGACTGCCTTGCATCCATGGTCATCTCCAGTTGTCCTGATCCATATCTGGCCACTGAACCCAGATGAATCTGGAGGAGAAAGTGAGGCTGGTGACTTAGCACAGCATCACCTCACTCAAATCGAATTCATGTGTTTGTCATGGCATCACCTCCCTGATGTTGTAGTCTTCTTTGAAAATGAAGGACAAGGGACAGCTAGGTGGTGCAAGTGATAGAGCACTGGCCCTAGGGTCAGGAGGATCTGAGTTCAAATGCAGCCTCAGACACTTAATAATTACCTAGCTGTGTGACCTTGGGCAAGCCACTTAACCCCATTGCCTTGCAGAAAAAAAGAAAATGAAGGGCAAACATCATCATCATTCTGTTTTCTAAGATCAAACAGAACAATTCAAATCCCTCAAACACAATGACAACCTTTTGGAGGACTTCAGATTCAACTTTATTACCCAGACTCTGCAAATTCATGTACAGATATAGGAGACTTTGAGTATTATTGTTTATTGTCCCTTTGCTGGACATTACCTCCAGGGAAATATGGGGTTCTCCATTAGTATTCTCCTTGAGTGAGATCTGTTATTACTATCCGTTTTTACGATTATATGTGAAATTTCTGTCTCTCCAATTTTGACTTCTCCTTTCTCCTGGATCTCTTCTTGATTTTTTGTCCATTCTCTTTCTTTTCTCTCTCTCTCTCTCTCTCTCTCTCTCTCTCTCTCTCTCTCTCTCTCTCTCTCTCTCTCTCCCCTTCCCTCCCTCCCTCCCTTTCTCTCTTTCTTCCTCCCCTCTATGATATTTCCATTGCTTTAATAGTAAGATATTGACCTTTGGAAGTTGGGGGTGTATCTGTGTATATGTATTGGGTCTCATAGGACCAGTAAGGGCCAGCCCCTTCCAGCTCCACCAGAGTTGGCCTTATGGGACACTCCATCCAGGATATCTCCCTCTAAACTCATACTCACTATTGTGAGGATGGGTAGTTTTCAGGACCCTGAGATTCTCAAATAGGATCCCCTAGTCCCAATTTTCTGACTAAAGCAACTATACTTTGGAGGAAAGGGTTGGGGAGTAGAAGTCATTGAAAGACCTAAATCTGGGTTCTTGTACTGGCTTTCACTCTTCACTGTGACTTTAGACCTCAGTTTCCACCTCCGCAGAATAGGGAGTGACTTACTTCATGAGTGCGTCATAAGATTCTAAATAAATAAGTGGAGGTGAAAAAAAGGTTTTGAAAAGTTCTAAGTACTGTACAAACATGAGGGATAATTACCGTGGCCTTTCATGCTTAATTCAGGATAATTTTCTATAGAGGATGCCCAGGGATGCATTCAGAAAAGGGACCAGTCCACCACTGGAACCATAGCCCAGCCTTTGTTAGCAATGGATCAGTAGGTGTATGCTAAGTACTTGTCAAATTGAAAAGAATCAACAACCTGGCCTTTAATTGTATTTGTTGACCTCAAAGTAATCCTTTGGGTCACCTCGTCTACTCTAATCTGTACATATAATTATATGGTGGTTATTTCCTTCTTACTGTTCAACTCCCCACTTGGCCTTTGTGCTCACTTGTTTGACAATTTCCTGTATGTATTTGCATCTTATTTGTTCTGGTTGGGTATCTGCCCTAGGTCTGTCTGTTCCAGATTGGAAGAACATGGAAACTGGGCCAAAAAAGACATGATGGGGACTGTTGCCTTGGAATTTGCACTATGGGTGGCCAAGTAAGTACAGTGGACGGTGAAGAAGAAGGGCAAAATGACCTGTGGCTGGCTGGAAGCCCAACCTTGGGTGGCCAAAAATGGCACCAAACCAAGTGAAACAACATGTTTCAACTGGGCCGTGCTACTAATGGAAGTGATAATATCGTATACTGGTCTAGAGGTCAGATAACCTGGACCTGAAAGCCAACTGAGTCACTGAACTCCCAAGAAGCTCCTGACATGGAGCCAAATAGCAGGTAATGTGAGAGATTGCTAAGTATATGGCGCCCATAGTACAAAGGACCCTAAACTGAGTGTCAAGGGATCTGATTTCAGTGTCTCCCCACTTAGCCTTTGGGTCCAGTTGTTCAATAGCTCTCAGTATGTAGTCTGTATCATTTTTGCTAACTCACTGTATGACCTTAGGCAAGTCACGTTTCCTCTCTGGGCCTCAGTTTCCTTCTCCAAGGTAAAATGAGGGAGTGAGAATGGAGTAGATTGATAACAACAGAGACTGAGGGCAGAAAGATGGTGGAAAAGCATGATTGCAAAGACAAAGCATGGGAGAGACTTGTAGAGAATGAAGTACTTACCAGTTACCTAAGAGAAAACTGAAGTCAAATCATCTCATGCTATATAGGGTGGCATAGAGAATGCTGGAGCTAGAAAGGACTAGAGACCACCTAGTCCAACTCCTTTCCCATCTATGTACCCCACCTTCAGCATGTCTGACTGCTTGAATACTTTTAGAAATAAGTAACTCACTACCTCATGAAGAACCCATTCCCATATTGGGCAGCTCTAAATATCAGGAATCTTTTCCATCAATTCAGGGCATAAACCTATTAGTTTGGGCCAAAATCTTATAGAGGAAAAGCATAAAAATAGTAATAACCACCAATCAATAATCACAGCTAACATTTCTATAGGTGCTTTTAGGCATGTGAAACATTTTACATATTTTAACTCATTTGATCTACATAGATACAATGAGATCTTTCAAATGAACGGCAAATATCAAAACAACAAAATCCCAGTGAGATTCCTAGATGAGTAGGTAATACATTACAGTTGATTACATGAAAGGAGTCGTCAGACCAGTGCATCACTGTGCTGTTTTTAACTACAGTGATTGAAGGTGCCTGAGGTCTGATTACAGCAAGTGCTGGGCTTTGAGTCAAGACACGTGGATCTGAATCGTGGGGCTACTGCTTACTAGCTGAGCTGAGTTTGCTTAAACTTATCACTTAAATGTTCTGAGCCTCAGTTTCATCTTCTGTAAAATGGAGGTGCTCATCCTTGCACTACCTACTTTGTAGAGTTGGTGTGATGGGGAGAAGACTTTCTAAATCTCAAAGTCTTCTGGAAATGCTGAGCTAGGGTTTGAAACCAGAGCTTCTCTCCCTCCCCCACTGTCTATGGACTCCCTGAAAGTCACCCCAGTTTTTCAGGCAGGCTTCCAGTCAGTGTCCATTCAGAAACCACAGCTCATGAACCCCCAGCAATGTTTCCTTTACCTGACTAATTAGAGGACATAATAATTCAAAGGAAAAGACATAATAATTCAAAGCAAAAGACATTTAATTAACATCATAGTATGATAAATTGCTGAGAACCTCTCTTCTCATTTACACAGGGTACATTATTCCATAGATTCCCATACCATGGGTGTGAGGAGTAGCAAAGAATGCACCCCAGAAGCGATATGCAGATAAGAAACATATAGAGGAGGGGGAGGTATGTAGCCAGGACAACACATGTTCTGAGAGCCATGTTCCAACTGAAACTTCACTTATTAAATAAACAAGCGCAAAGAACGTTATAAATATTAATTCATTTTATCTTCATGATAATCCGGGTGGTAGATGCTATTATTATCCACATTTAACCTTAGGAAAAAACTGAGGTAGACAAAGATTAAATGACTTCCCCAGGATCACATACTATTAAGTGATCTGAACTTACATTGTTCTGACTCCAAGTCCAATACTCTATCATAGCACCACCTAGATGCCCCTCCTTGTCTCTGATATTTCCCCCATAAAGCCAGCAGTGCCATCTGCTACTCTGTTAATATCACTGCTAGCTAACTTCTTCTCCTGGCTCTCCCCAGCACTATCATTTCTACTGGGCTACTCTCTGTGAGTCCTATGCTGCCTCCTGCTGGTCATCTGTTAAACTATATTTGCTATGTATCTTCCCAGTGGTGGGCAGGAGGAAAACGCTGGGAAATATCAGCTCTTATAGCTCATAGCCCCAGGAGCTACTTCAGTTCTTTTGGGATCGAGACCCCAAGCAGACTATCTTTTGTACTGTTTAATACTGCCTCAGTTGCCTGACCCTTGAATTTAGTCTACATTTTGAGTGAGTGAGAAGATTCCTTTCAACTCCCATCATGCTCATTGTGGTCCATGCAACTCACTTTACTTTCAGACTTTGCAAGTCTAAAAAGTTCTGAGTGAAGCTGGTCATTCCCATCATCAATGATGTCATTGCCCTCCCTGTATAGTACTATCAATCATAATTTTATCAATATAACTCCTGATAATAATAATAATGATGATGATTATGAGGATGCAAACTGTCCATCACTTATTATTAAGTAATTTCCCTTTCCAAATATTGTTCTCTAGATCCTTCTACTTAAAATTTCCCCCAAGAAATTTCCACCATACTTCAAGATACAGAGGGTTAAAGAGAAGATAATGTGAGGGGATCCTCTGTGAGGGATCCAACTAGGTCCATGATGCCTTAAAATCCCTTCACTAAGTTCAGCTTTCAAGAGAAGCTGAGATCACAGAGATGGGCCAAAGACATTCTGACAGTGCTGCTCTCTATTGTCTTCCTCAGTCTCTCTAAGAGTAGATTGCCATGACTTCACCCCACTGTAATGTTTCACTGCACTCTCCTTTGACTTATACCAATGGGAACTGGACTAGATTTCCTATCCACTCATCTCCTTTCAGGACTCAAAGAGCTATGCATGGGAAGACAACTGGCTCTGAGAATCTCAGCTGTTTGGACCTATCTTCTGGTACTCACTTGTATTCTATTCCCTTCATGCATCTCTTTCCCCATTCCACCCACCCCACCCACTAAGGGTGGAAAACTTCCCATGATTGGCATAGGAAGAGTCTGGTAGTATCTGCTTTTGATCATGGCAGGATGGGCAGGCTTATTAAGAAAAGTGATGTAAAGATTTACCTGGGCTCCTGGGGAGCAGAAGGTGCTTTCCCCTACAGAACTTTGGAAAGGTGAATTCTACAGATAACTTGAACTATTTGGATTGCCTTTGATTAGCTTGTTCTACCTAAAGAAATGGTTCAACAAATTAGCCACATCTTGTTTACATATCCAAGGGTTCATTTGACAAGAAATGAAATGTTATTATATCACAAAATACACTGAATATTAAGAATTCAGAGAATCATGAAAAGACATTAACTTTTACAGAGCAGAGAGAGAGAGAGAGAGAGAGAGAGAGAGAGAGAGAGAGAGAGACTCAACACAATACAATTACAATAATACAAATTAAACAGCCCTAAAGAACAGCTGAACCCAAATGGAATAACCAAACTTGACCGATTGTTGTTAAGGAAACATACTTTCTTCTTCTTCAAGTAGAGAAGTGATACACTACAGGTACAGAAGGTACAGAGGGTTATTATATATGCTACCAGGCATGATTGTGAAGTCAATTTATTTTGCTTAACTAGTTTTCTTCAGTAAAAATTGGTAAACACGGGTTATGGTAGTATTTTTTTAAAGGGCACCACTACATGTTTTTAGAAATACAGTAGCTCCTTCCCTAAACTTGGGGGATTGGGGGAAAAGGTAATTTTTTAAGCTATGAGGAAATAACCTAGGGATAAAAAAGTTTCCCATCCTTCTTTCCAAGTCTTCCTGTGGTGATTAAAAAAAATCACATTGAACATAGGTTAGAGAGTCACACTTCAAATCAGGACAAAGATTTGGGGAGAGGGAAGATAGGATTCTTTTATGGCTTTCTATAGCCACGTTCCCTGGGATAATGCTCTTTGTCGAGTTGTAATTGTTCTAGAAGTGACAGATCTGACCAAGGTTTATATCTCAGAATTTCTTCTAAACTCTTGATAAAATTCCTCTTCCTGAGAATTTTTTTCACTGAATTCAGGTAGACTTCCCAGTTGGATCTTATAATGCACAAACTTTCTTCTCAAAGTTTCAGTTGTTTTTCATTTAAAAGGGCAAATTTTGAGATTTTCCCCTTAAAAACACTTCCTCAAATCCTTAAGAGAGAGGCTGAAGACATAATTGAGAAAAGACAGTAAATTGTACCCTCTTTGAGGGTAAGAACAAAACTTTTTGCAGAGCAGACAAAAGGATTTGAAAAAAGCTAAGTAGAATCTCACAGACTAAAATTACACAGGAACACTCTGACCAGGAGGAATGAAAAGCTCTCAAGAATGAAAGTGTGAAGACAAAGAGAAATGTTTCTAATGAGAAAGAAAAGGGGTAGTTGATTAAAAACACTTATGCACAAGGAACATATCAACCAATCTCAAAATTAGATCTGTTATTTCATCAGTAAGCGTAACCCCTTCATCAGTGCAAGTTGGAACTCATATGTACCTTCTCATCTTATGTAATTCTCATCCATCTTCTTCTCTAATTCCTCCTGAGAGGATCCCAGTCAACATTCTGGAAGCCTTCCCCTAGGTCATTTATATTTCAAGAATACCTATAGAATGCACAAGATCTCCCATCTGTTATCCTTTACTCATATCATGTGACTGCCCTACCTCCTTTGCTGATCATACATTCCTTCTACCCCCTTACTAAAATGTAATGGTTATAAATGTCTCTCCATTACATTTTGGGGAACCAGGAACTTCAATTCCTGGTCCATAGTAGATGCTTAAATGATTGCTATTGATTGATTTTTGTCCTTATGCAAACACTTTAACTTCTGTGGGTCTCAATTTCCTGATCTGAAAAATAAATAGTTGAACCAGATGGTTTCTTAGGCCCTTTCCAGCTCTAAAACTATAGTCCTACGTCAATGTGGAAGGGAGTCTCTAACAGAGGGTCTCAGAGGCCTGTGTTTGGCTCTAAGCTATTTAACATTTTTATCAATGACTTAGAGAAAGGTATTGATGATGTGGACATAAAATGTGCAGATGCTACATGCCAGAAGGGATAAATAACAGAGTCAAAACCCAAATGACCTCAGCAGAAATCTCAATATTGGGCCAAATGTAAACAGATGAAATCCACAAGGGATAAATGTTACGCCCCATTTGAGTTCAAAAAATCAACTCAAATACAAAATAGCAGGAGATATGACTAGATAGAAGTTTGAAGATAGATTTAAAAATATTTGTTGACTGATTAATTGAAAAAACTCTGGGTGGTTAAGTTAGGTGATAAACTCAAATGAGGAAACAGTGCAATGTGGCAGACCAACAAGCTACTGGAATATTGGCAAAGCACTCAGGATCAAGGAGGTGATAGCCTTGCTATACTCTGGCTTGCCCAGCCCATATCTAGAGAATTGTGTTGAGTTCAGGAGAATGATTGATAAGCTGGAGAATGTCTAAAAGAGGCCATTCAGGATAGAAAAGGGCACAAAATTCATGGCATCTGAGATCAATGGAAGGAGCTGGGGACACAGCATGGAGAAAAGAAATCTCAAGTGGAATATGCCATATGATGGAATATTTGACAAAATGTCACATGGAAGAAAGATTAGATTGTTTGGCTTGGATCTAGAAAGTAGAATGAGTTGCAAAGACTGGCAGTTACAGAATGGTGAATTTCAATTTAGCGGAAAGAAAAACTGCCTAAGAAGTCAGACTTTCCAAAAGCAGTATAGGCCAGTTCAAAGGATATTCGATTCCCTCTCATTGTCATCGAAAGTCTTCATGCAAAGGTTGGATGCTCATTTGTTGAGTATATTGTAATGGGGATTCCTTTTGAGATATGAGTTTTACTAGATGGCCTTTGAGAACTCCTTCAACTCTGAAATTCTTTAACATTGTGGTCACATCTTATTCACTTTTCTATCCCTCACAGTGCAACCATACACATAGTAGGTCCTCAGAGATGTTTGGTTCTAATGATAGAAATGACAGTAGGACAAGCTAGCTTTGGAAACAAAATGAAATTCCTGGGATTCTTAGTCTTGATCTGTTTGAATTCAGGTCCTCCCAGGCCAATCTCAGTTGTCTTGCTACCACATGGTGCAGTGGATATGGAGAAAGAAAGGAATTAAGATGAAGAACAAAATTAATAAGAGAGAGAGGACACTCTAAACATGGAAGAGAAGCAGAAAAAAAGAAATTAAAGAAAAATTAAAACATTTGAAAATGGCAAGGTACCCTAGAACTCAACCTCCTTATGTTGAAGATAGGGAAACCGAGGCAAAGAGGTGTGAAGTGACTTGCCCAAGATCATTTGTGCAGCTAGGATCTGAATCCATGTTTACAGATGCCAAATCTAGTATTCTTGCCACATTGTTTACTTGATAGGAAATAATGAAATTGGGGGGAATGAGCAGACCAGCTCGTGCTACAGGAAAAGAGAGTTTCCTGGGGGGGGGGGGGCAGAAGAACAGATCTTAGAGTGGGTCAACAACAGATTTATTGTTCTTTTCCCTTCAGATGAATTTTTTCCATCTTTCCCTTGTTGTTGGGGGGGGGCTATCTCAGTGGTGAGAAACTGAGGAATCCTAGAGAATACTGTCTGCCCTGCACACACATGGACAATTCAAAAACAGAGCTTCAAATGTGTCCTAACCCTGTCTCCAGGGGTCTGCTATCTCCATGAGGCTGTGTTCCCTGATGACTGCCAAGATGAAGGCATTCAGGAAATCAGAGAGCAGTGTAGCATCTGGGTCCTTCCCACCTCAGTGTAGACCAGGTAGGAGACTAAGCAGCACCAAAGGAGATTTGTGAGAGCAGTCAGCCAGCCCTGAGTCACCTGGGGTGGTGCGTTAGGTGACGTTGGGGGTGGGGAGAGCAGAGAGCTGAGAGAACAAATTCCAAACTAGTGGAGTCAACATAGGGACTCTAAGGGCCTGGGTCAGCTGTGTGCTGCGTCTGTCCTGTTTGGCACTGCCATTCAGCACTTTCTAAATCTATGATCCTATGATCCTAGCTAGGGAATGCCAAAGAAAGAAATCACTAACCACTCTAGGCTCTGTGTGGAGCAGACCATGAACCCATTGTGGCATCATAGTGTATTGGCAAGGATGTTAGCTTTGGAGTTAGGAAACCTAGATTCAAACCCAAAATCTACCACTCTGTCACATTTTACCTCTGTGAACCTCAGTTCCACTACCTGAAAAATGAGGAGGTTGGACCAAAAAGATCTCTCTGGCCCCTTACTGTTCTAGATCTAAAATTCTATGTGATGTGACCTTGCACAAATTACTTCATTTCCCCAGGGTCTCCATTTCCCTATCCGTAAAATGAGGGGCTTGGACTAACTGGCATCTAAGGATCCTTTCAGTTCTACTTATAGATGTATACACACACACTGGGGGGGGGGCGTATCTTGGAAAATTGGAAAGTCTACTTCTATCCTCCCCCAGTCTCAACTTGAGTGACTGTTTTGAGGGATTTTTCTGGCGTAGTGATGGTCTCTCTACCATGGACAGCTCTAAGGTGGGTTGGGGAAACTGTGCTGGGCAACAGAAGAACCTCCCAATGGCCATTGCCTGCCCCAGCAGTCTAGCAATCTCAGAGATGAGGTGGAAAGTTTTGTTTCAGAACCCCCATTTGGAAGGCTAGAGACTTGCCCCCCCCTTCCCATACTGGAGAGAGCATTTCCACTAGAAAAGCTCAGGGCAGTCTGAATTTTCCTGGGTCAGTGCATGTCAGCAATTTCTGGAGAACTGTAGCACCAGGAGTTTTTTAAGTGAAATCTCACATCAGCTAATTTAGCTCCTGCTGGCCTCATCTTCTTTTGTCCATGAATAAGGGCCCTTTCTCTTGTCACTATAGTTTCGAAGCAGCCTATCACTGGGGTTCCTCCAGTGCAGCAGGCAGGCAGCAGGGCCATTTAAGATGAAGAAAGGGAGCCCTAAATGACCCTGGCCCTCCCCCATGGAGGCCCAAGCCTCAGAGAAGGAAAGAGAACTGCAGAAACTTAGAGTTGGATGAGACCTTAGAGGTCACCACTTTGAGCCTTCTACCCAGAACAAGAGACCCTACTGCCATATCTTTGACAGGTAGTGAGCTAACCTCTGCTCGAATACATCCAATGATGAGGGAAGGCTTCAGATGGCAACCCTTTCGACTGTAGGTAACTCTGGCTGTTAAAAAAGGGTTCCAAGCAGTTAATCAAAATCTATCTTGATTCTAGTTCTGCCCACTAGAACCAAGAAAAATGAATGTAATTCCTCTTCCACAAAACCATCTTTCAGATATTTGAAGATCGTTACCATGACCTCCTTCACTCTTTTCTTCTCCAGGAAAAAAATTTTCTTTTTAGTTGACCATTATTTAGTGCATCATATACAGTCCCCTCACCATCCTGGTTGCTCTTCTCATCACTGGTTCCAGTTTTCCATGTCACTCTTTGAAATGCGATGCTCACATTGGACACAACATTCCAGATATAGTCCCACTAGCATCAGACATTGGAATGATATCATCCCTATTCAGATTATAATGTTTCTATTGCTTTGGCTTGATTTCATTAACTTTTTTCATCAGTCACTACTGGCTTATATGCAGGACATTATAGTTACCCCTATTAAATTTAATCTATAGAGTGGTGATGACTCCCTGGTTTTGAGTCTTTGTTCCAATGTTTATGTCAATACTATGTGACCTTAAGCAAGTCATGTAACTTTTCTGATGTTCAGTTTCCTCATGTAGAAAAGGGTAAATAGCATCCATACTATTTGCTTCATAAGGTCATAATGAGGCAGGTTCAAACTGTGATGCAGATTGAAGTTATCATTATGATTCATTTTAGCCATTTTTCCACCTGTCAAGATCTTTCTGGATTCTGATTGGGGCATCTAAGATATTAACTATCTTCAAAGCCCCATCTCCCACTGCCATAAAGATGACAAGTGTATTTTCTGTGTCATTAGCTAAGTCATGGGTAACAATGTTGAACAGAACTACCCGGGACTTCTTTCTGTGTTGCCATCTGTCTATTAATCAACACTCTTTGGAGAAGTTGCTCCACCAGCTAAGAATAAATCCATGTGATAGTCATTTTGCCTAATCCATATTTCTCTGCTTTATTGACAAGAACATCATTACCTTTGACAAATGTTTTTCTGCCAAAATCAAGCTCCACTGTACCAGCAGTATTCCTTTGACCTAATCTCGCAATGCTAAACAAAAAAAGGAGACAAGAAAATGAAGCTCATTTCTCATGGCTTGTTTTAAGGAGACCCATGCTGGCTCTTAGTGATCACTGCTTTCCTTTTTAAGCACTTAGAAAGCAGCTGTTTAATAACCTGTTTGAGAAATTTGCCTGACATTGATGTCAAACTCATCAGTCCATAGTTACTGGAATCCACTGTCGTCATCTCTTTGAAAATTGGGACATTTGTCTCTTAGGCACTTCTCCAACTTTCTCTGATTCCTCAGTTATTACTCAAAGTGACTCTATAGTTGCATCTGCTAGTCCTTTCATCCCTTTGGCCTTTCATTTCTCTGGGCCCAGATATTTGCATTCACTAAAGTAGCCAAGTGCTTCCTCCCTCCCCCACATGTGCTTTCTCTCTCTCTCTCTCTCTCTCTCTCTCTCTGTCTTTCTGTCTCTCTTTCTCAATTTGACTAGGATTTCAATTTCCTTTGTAAGAACATGGAAGCAGGAAATTTGGGTTTGAATCCCAGTTCTTATATTTATGAACTAGGTAATCGGAAGCAAATCCCTTCCTTTATCTGAGACTTATCCTTCTCATCTATAAAATAAGGTTAAATACTTAAAGTAATAACTGTCTCACAGGGTCATTGTGAGTAAAGTGCTATAGAAATGTGAGCTTAATGAAAACAATGTAAAAATTATCAGAGTGGGGCAGCTAGGTGGCGCAGTGGATAAAGCACCAGCCCTGGAGTCAGGAATACCTGAGTTCAAATCCGACCTCAGACACTTAATAATTACCTAGTGGTGTGGCCTTGGGCAACACTTAACCCCACTGCCTAGCAAAAACTAAAAGAAAAAATATCTGAGTGCCTTATGGGGGAGGGAGGGGGAGGAAATTGTAAAATTCAAAACCTTACAAAAAATGATAGATAGAAACCACTATTGTATATAATTGGAAAATAAAATATTTCTCTAATAAAAAAAAAGAAATGTGAGCCTATTGCCAAGTGACCTTGAGCAAACCACTTTTCCTGGATAAGCCTCAGTTTCTTCATCTACAAAATAAAAAAGGTTGTACTAGATGACCTTCCAGTTCACAGTCTATGAGCCTCTGAAATTGCTTTTCATGGTTTTGGAAATGTGATTTGGTTAATACAGAGTGGAATCCTCTGAATGAGTGTCTAGGATAAGCTGTGAATCAGTTCCTTTGGTCTTTGCTGTAAAGTCTGAAGGCAAATATATACCCATGGCTAGGGCACATCTTGGCAAGAGTCTGCAGTAAATGGAATGTGGACTTGTCATTGAGTCTGCAATGAGTTGGGGAAAAATCTGAATTTAACATGAGACCAACTCTTTGCACCCAGGGCAATTGGGAAACATGGTAGAGATTGATTTCAAGGAGACCTGTTGCATTTGGGTCCTGAGTGAGCTAAATCCCCCAAGGCCTGGAGGACAACTCTGAATAATACATAGAAAAATGGTTCGTTATTCTTTCTCAACTTCATTGATTTTCAAAATGCATCTGATGGGCAGCCCAGAAAGATGGTGGAAAGCCTTAGCCCTCAGCCCCATTGAATGACAGGGTTGTCAACACTAGTGGGGTTGTGCAGAGAGGTGCAAAGCATGTTCCAAAGAGAAAAAGTCAGTCATGGGTCTTGTAAGGAAGTTCTGCCATGCATCACTCACTGAGATTGACCCAGACTGGTGAGTGGGGTAAAGCCAGGGTAGAAGATGTCAACATTTCTGAGATGACAGGTCAAATTTCATCCAGTCCATCCACAGACCTAGAGGAGGAGAAGAAGCAGAGATCTAATGTGGTGGTTCCCCTTCATAGAAGGGCATGCAAGTGTTGGGTGGGTGATAGGAGGGGTGGTGGGCTTTTCCCTGAGAAACCTCAGAAATATTTATAGAATGCTTACTACTTCTGCTAGCTATTTTTTGTATGATCTTAGCTGAGTCCTTGTTATCTCTGTATCCTTCAGTTTCTCTCTCTGTAAAATGAGGAAATTGGTGAAAGACAAGGACAAATCTCAAGATAAACCAGAGGAGACTCATTCGAAGGAAATGAGAGAGGCAGAAAATGTACCAGAGTGTATACACAGCAGGCCTTGGAGTCAGGAGGAGTCAGGAACAAAATTCATCTCAGACACTTAGGACCTGTATGACCCTGTGCAAGTCATTTCACTTCCCAGTCTGCTTCCTCATCTGTAAATGAGAGGGTTTGACCCAATGATCTTTAAGGTACCTTCCAACTCTAAATTAATAATAATAATAATAATAATGATAAACACTTATGGAGTACTTACTATATATCAGGCACTAGATTAAATGCTTTATAATTATCTTATTTCATATTCATAACAACCCTGGGAGGTAGGTGCTGTTACTATCCTCATTTATTTTGTTACAGACGAGGAAACTGAAGCAAACAAAAGTTAAGTGACTTGTCCAGGGTACCACAGCTAGTAAGTGACTAAGGCCACATTTGAACTCAGGTCTTCCTGACTTCCAGTCTAACTTTCTATCCTCTGTGGAGCCACTGAGCTGCCTATGGGCTGCAAATGTTTATCTTGAAGAAGAGAAAGGAAAACAGGATATGAAAATTCTCTTAAAATATCTGAAGGGCCATCATGGAGAAGAAGGATAAAACTTTCTTTTCTTGAGTCCAGAGGGGTCCAAATTGCATGAAGCAGAAGCTGAGGGAAGAAAAAGCTTCATAACAAATAGGGCTTTCCCAGAAGGGCAATGTGTTGTCTCAAGAAGCAATGAGTTGCATTTCACTGAGGACCTTCAAAGGCTGAATGAGCAGAGATTCTCATTCAGGTACGGATTGGGCCAACTGGACTTGAACATCCCTCCCAATACTGCCATTCTGTCCTTCATTCCTCCTAGTCCTCTATCATTCCCTTGATTTCCCTCATCTTTTAAATGAAGGGGATTGACTGAGTAACTTCCAAGCTCCCTTCCAGCTCAAAATTCAGCTTCTATGATGTCTGAAGCCCCAATTTCATTGTGATTCTCACTTTGATGAGCAATTTAGAGAGCTGAGAATTGGTCCTTGCCTTCCAGGGATCTCAAAGACTATCTCTCAAACTTCTACATGCTATTGGAGCTCAGAGAAGAGAAAGTCCATCATGGACCAGTATTGTCAGCAAAGGCAGGGAATCTGGAAGAGGCCATGGAGATCCTTGAGTCCAACCTTTTCATTCTACAGAGGAAAGCCCCAAGGACCAGACACTTGGACATAGACATGGCAGGGATCATCGTTACACTTTGCCTATACTAGGTTGACTGACATCTTGACTATTCCATGATACAATGATCCCTGCCACCATCACCTCCTGGTAGTGCTGTACAACTTCTAATCATGGAATTCCATTTTCTCAAAAAGTTCCTATTTCAAATCATCTTAAAGGGTAACAGAAAGATGTATAGTGGGTTTAAACAGGCATGCGACCCAGCAGTGACACACATACCAATGTCATAAAAGACTCTGAGAGATGTCAGAGCAGAAAAGAAGGTGGGCTTCTGGTCCAAGGACTATTATTAGTTAAACATAACTTTTGGGACTTTGTTGGGATCTAATCATTCAGAACATTATTTCTATGAGAAAATGCATTTTGAACTCCAAACCAACTGTTAAAAACTGCTGGCACGTCGAGGGTGATCTCTCACTTGTCTTGTATCCTCTGACCATTCCCTTCAGTAATGGTCACTGAAAGTACAAGATCTCAATATATGCAAATTTAATAGAATTTTAATTTGGACTAAACCACAGTTGTATTGCATCCAGGTCCTCACAGGACAAAAACATTTTGACATTCTGATTTTTCCCTTATGGAATAAGATCTCCAATATATTAATATCCTTCTGAAAATGTGTATTCCAGCACTACATATTCCAGGACCACATATTCCAGGGCAGAGGTTGGCAGGATTGTCATCCTGCTGTTCCCGGACACCATGTCTCTCAATGCAGTCTAAGATTATATTAGCTTTTTTGGTTGCCATAGCTACAATAGCACTCTGTTGACTGACTTTGCAGTCCACTAAAACCCTCAGATTTTTTCCCACACAAATTGCTATCTAGCTACATGCCCCCCACCCCAGTCTTTTCTTGTAAAACTTAATTTTAGAGCCCATGCATAGAAGTTTACATTTCTTCTGATTAAATTTCAATTCCTTCTACTCAGATTCATGTCGCCATCCTAGATCATTGAAATCTTGCAAATTTTATTTTGCATGCAATTTCAGCCTTCATTTAAGTCACTACCAAAAATGTTGTCCTTGCACAGGTCTATGGTAAACTCCTTACACTTTTCCTGCTTGCAACAGGAATTCCTCCAAGTTAACCCTGACTAATGTCTTTCACCTCCTCTTCCCTTCACCCCTTTGCCTCTCAATACACTGAGGGCCATGTGAGACAGTAATTTAAGTCACTGATACAAGGGAGAAAGTAGACAAGACCATGACTTCTAGGATAGCATTTCAAATATGAACAAAGCACTTTCAGTGAGTGGCAGTTTGGGGGGGGGTCTCCTTACTAGCTGTAGGTGACTCCTGATAGGTCACTTCAGCAAATGTCTTTGGCCAATCTTGGTCACCTGCACATGTTCCTATTGATCCTCACAAGTGGCAGAACCTACTCCTTTGGAATCCTGAAGGAGATGAAGGTCACAGGGTAAAAGCAAGCCTAGACCATGACGTCGTTCACAAGTCACTCACAGATGCACAGCATGACACTGATGTGTAAAGAGTTCAACAAAACTCCATTTTCTGGGGATTCTGTCCTGCTTGGCTTCTAAAAATTGTTCTCATTTATATTCCTTGAAGTCATAAGCACCTGAAAATAGGGGGCTTAGAATAACAGTGCCTCTTCATCTCTAAATTTAGGATTGCTAGAATAATCCTTGACAGGTGCAACCAACAAGCCCCACCTCTGGCATTCACCCTTTTTTTGTGGTTACCCCTCTACTCCTAGAATGAAGGCAGGCTCGATGACCTGGATTTCCCTTCCAAGGGCCATGGATAAGATGTATCTTACCCTTTCCTAGAGACAATGCTTTGACTCTTTCCTAAAGAAGTTGTTAGGATGGACCTTGTTAGTAACATGGTTGATATGTAAATATTTGCAGGACTTCAAATGTACAATGGGTATCATATTGCTTGTCTTCTCAATGGGTCAGGGAAGGACTGGAAGGAGGCAGAGAAATTGTAACTCAACATTTTTAATGAACATAAAAAAGTCTTAGTAAAAGTAATATTAAAGGAGTCAAAATTACAAATCTCCACACCTCACAACCAACTGGGCTGAAAACAAAGAAGAAGGAGACACCTTTGATCCATTTCAAGGCTGATAATTATTTGAATGTAACAAAAATGGTGCTCAAAGCCAAAAACTCAACCTTAAGCAAAGAATTACTGCTCCACAGACTTCCATGAGGGCAGACTGTGACTTTCTAAACTTTGTTGACCCACCTGTACATTCACAGTCAAGATACACTATAAGAAGCACATTGGTGTGTTGGGCAGTTTCTCTATTGAGGATTCATGGGGAAAAATAGATGAGGATGAAAAAGGATAAGAAAGTTCAGAAGGCATTTCCATCTACAAGGTGGGGCAGGCAGGCGGAAGAACATCAACATCCATGACGCCATAATTCTGCCAAAGTTGCAAGGTAAACACTCCCCAGAGAGCTTTGTACATAATAGATAGCCAATAGCATCTTTTTAGGATTTTTTGCAAGGTAAATGGGGTTAAGTGGCTTGCCCAAGGCCACACAGCTAGGTAATTATTAAGTGTCTGAGGTCAGATTTGAACTCAGGTCCTCCTTACTCCAGGTCCGGTGCTCTATCCACTGTGCCACCTAGCTGCCTCCAATAGCATTTTAAACTAATCGATGAGGCTTCAAAGATCCAAGCCCCTAATTTGACAAATAAGGAAACTGAGACCCAGAAAGAAGTGACTCTCTTCTAGACAACTCAAGGGTACCATTGAGTTTGGGAAAGCAGATGTTCTAGTTCTTGAATTGAAGCTCCTCTCTCACATTCTGCTGTCCCTAAATTTCCAGAAGGGCCTTTCTATAGACCCAGGAAATGGAAAGGACTTTAGGACTAATCTAATTCCTTAATTTTATGGTGGAAGAAAATGAAGCCTAGAGATGGGCAGGAAGTGACTTGGAAAATTTCTGAGTTGGGACTTGAACCCAGGTGCTCCTCGAACAAATGTCACATTCATTTCACAGCAGCACTTTAGAACCCAAAAGAATGTCAAAACTGAAAAGGACCTTGGAGATCATCGAGTTCAATTCCTTCACATTATAAATGGATAAACTGAGGCACGGAATTAAAAACTTGGATCTAGGCTCCTAATCCAATGAACTGCAGTACCATTGAAACTCCTTCCTGTGCTTCCTTCTTGCCGTCCATAGGATGGTAATAACCAACTAGGGAGACAGTACTTTTCATTTCCCTTAGGGCCTGTCAAGAGGTTTAATGAGACACAGTTCATTAAGTCCACTGATGCTGCAAAGGACCTTGCATCTTGTGGGTGCTCAACAAACATTGCCTCATCATTCTCATTAGAAGAAACAAAAAAGACAATCTATAAATACAAATTGTCCTCAGCACGAGCCAGTGATTAGTCCAACTCCCCAAAGTACACCTGGAATCATGCAATCCCCTTTTCCTTCCTCCCACAGATACCATCTGCATTTGCTTCTCTTCATTGCAACTTCTTTTCTATTTCTGGAACATTTTTACGTCGGTCTTTTTCGCAATGAGGTTTGTTTCACTCTCCACCATTTTTTCCCAGCATGCTCAGTTTATGTCTTTCTCCAGAACCCAACTCATTCAGAACCCAGAACAAGCAATGCCCTAAAGCTACTTTAGAAGAAGACTTAGTTTCCTGTAGGGAGTGGGAAAGAAGGGATGAAAGAATGAGAAGAATGAGAGGAAAGCCAAGAGGAGCAGCTCAAGCATGGGGTAATTTCTTGATTCATCCAATGTGGCAGAGCTGGAATTCTTAAAACCTGAAACTCTTTCTTCCCAAGCCAATGTACTTTCCATTGTGCCTCATAGGTGAGTTGAGATGCTAGTAACTATAGTAATAACTCACATTTCAAAGGCATCTTGTTGAGTATTGTCATCCTCATGTAATAGGTGAAGAAAATCAGACTTAGGGAAGTGATTAAATGGTTCAGAGTCCCCTAGATAGGAAGAGTTAAAGTTGGGATTTGAACCCAATTGTTTGTGGTTGTTTTGGTTGTTTGTTTTTTAGGTTTTTGCAAGGCAATGGGGGTTAAGTGGTTTGCCCAAGGCTACACAGCTAGGTAATTATTAAGAGTCTGAGGTCGGATTTGAACTCAGGTATACTCCTGACTCCAGGGCCGGTGCTCTATCCACTGCCCCACTTAGCCGCCCCAACCCAATAGTTTTTGAATCCAAGTTCAGCACTGTTTTGAAGGCAACATGCTGTTAGGCAGCATTTTAAGCCCACTTGACTATCTGTGTCACCTTGGGTCAGTTACTGCCCCTCTCTGTGCCTAAATCTCCTTAACCTATAAAATAGAAGTGGGGGGAGTCAGGCAGTGACCTCAAAGTCCCCTTCCAGCTCTAAATCTCTATAAAAATCCCTCTGCTACTCCCACCTATCCTGGTAGAAATTCACTGGGATGGAAGTGGAGCACTCTGGTCTCTAGGACAAAGAAACTGCATCTAGAAGCCATTCCCAGCCCTCAGGGGGGGGGGGGGGGCTCTTAGGTGTCACAAATGGACCAATTAGCATATCAGGAAGCCAGAACATAGATTTTAAGGATGGAAGTTGCCTCACATCTTGTCTTGCCTACAGAAGTTTACTGGAACCGGATGAATAGGCCCTATCTAAACCAGTTTTGGAGAGCAAGTCTCTTCCACAGGTCATTTCAAGGATCCTCAAATAGTGATGAATCCCAGAGCCTACCATTGGTGGACACAGGCTAGCTGACTAGTCTTTCTGTACTCTTTGAATGTCAATTTCTTGGAGAGGTAGGAGAAAGATGGTATCTGTCAACCCTTCCTCCCTCCTCCTATGACTGGTGAGGGGAAGGGAATGTTCTATTCAATACCTCCCTTTCACCACCCCCTCCAGTGTGGTGATGGGGGCAGCAGATATCAACACAAAAAAGCCTCATAAATAAATACATCTTTCATCCTCAGATTGAGGGGCAGCATGTGGCAAGGTCAAGAGATATGAGATCAGAGACCTATCAAGCTGATAATGCCATAATTTTACAAAGGAGAAAAAACTGAAGGAAGGTGATTAGACCAAGAGTAAGTAGAAGATGACTCAGAATTAAAATAATGAGGACAATGAGATCTAAAACCATGAAGCAGTATGTGAGAATATACTCTGGACCTCATCTGTGTTCAATATAATCACAGGAAACTGGCTAATTATGGAAAAATCCTTGATAGCTTCAGACAACGCTAGAACCATTTTTGCAATCATCTGCCCTTCTCAGATCACATCTCAGAGTATTTCCTTTCAGTTCTGGGCACCACTCTTTAGGAAAGACAATAATAAGCTGGAAAGTTTCCAAAGGAAGAGAACCAAGATGAAAAGGGGAATTGAGTCCAAGTCATATGAGGACTTCTTGGTGGAAGCGAGTGTATTTAGCCTGGAAAAGAAAAGATCTCACAGAGATATGAGAGCTGTTTCCAAGCATTTCAAGAGCTAACCATGTCACTTTGCTGATCAAGGCAGTTCAGTGGCTCCCCATTTCTTCTTGGATAAAATGTAAACTTCTTAGTTTAGCTTTTAAAGTCTTCAAAGTCCAGCTCCATTATATATTACTACTCATGGACTCTGTGTTCCCGTCAAATTAGTCTATTTAAAAATCTCCAAACACAATATTCCATCTCCAGACTCTGTGGTGGCAACATCTGTGCCCCATCCCCCATGTCTGGAATTCTCTTCATCTCTGCCTCTTAGAACCCTGAGCTTCCTTGGAGACCTGGTCAAAGGGCCACGTCTTATTGTCCAAGAATCCCTTCCTGATTTCCCCATTTTTAGTGTTCTCTCACCCCCCCCCAAAAATTACTTTTTATTTCTTTGGAAGGATTACTATCAAGTATTTTGTTTACTTATCTGGATACATATTGGTTTTCTCCAATAGAATACAAGCTTCTTGAAAACAGCAACTATCTTCATCTTCAGCCTTATAGTTCCATCTCTTAATACAAAGTAAGCTCTTAAATGATTGGTGAGTGAGATGGAATAGATCTAGAATAAGACCTGTTTCACTTGGCCCAGGGGCCAAAACTAGAAGCACCAAGAAGAAGGGACAGCAGAAAGATTTTCTGCTTCGCCACAAGACAGAACTTTGCAACTATCCATGGCATGTCCTTCCATGGCATGAGCTGAGGCTTGAGGACCACCCATTAAAGGCTCTACATAGGATCCCTCCCTGGGGAGGTGGGGAGGGGGCCATTTGGACTGACTGGCCTCAGAGGTCTTTCCACCCTTGGGATACCCCAGTGATAATAAACACACTTGCTCAAGATTGTGATGATACTGTATAACCTAGATAAGATTATTTGCTGTTTCAGGGTGGAGGGAGAGAAAGGTGGAAGGGAGAATACATGACGAAATGTTGAAAATTATCTTTCCATATATTGGAAAAATAAATAAATAAAAGACTGCTATGATATTCAGACACTCAGCAAACATTTCTTAAGCACTATTGTCTACAAGGGCCCTATTCTTGGTGCTCAATGATAAGACCCCAATGGAAATATGTATATAGGTGTCTTATATATACATATATATGTGTGTAGGTGTGTATAAATATTATATATGCGTATGTATAGACAGAGATATTGATATTGCTAGAAAGATATGAAAATGTGGAACTTCCCAGACCTAATGATGAGGGCCTAGGTACCAGTCCCTTCTGATGGGCTCCTTGGGGCTGGCTGGGACCCCAGAGTTCCTTTTTCTCCCCTGGCCCTGTTCCCTTTTCTCAGCTCCCTGTTCTTCCCTTCCCCTCTCTGGGTCTTTGTCTCACTGTCTGCAGTCTTTAAGCTCTCTCCGATGCTCTTTCTCCTTAATTTGCCCTCCTTCTTACTGACTGTCTTTGTTCTCTTGTGGGCTTTGCTTTCTCTCTGCTGCCTGCCTCTGGGCACTCTATTCTTTCTCTCTCCCTCTCCCCCTCTCTCATTCTCTTTCCCTCTCTCTCCCTCTCTCTGCCACACACACACACATACACACATACACACACTGATCATCAAATCTTTAAATGTTCCCTCTGCTCAGAGCCTTGGAAGGGAGCAGTACCGCAATGCCTCCTAGCCTGTTGCTAGGCAACACAGCATCACATGGAGATTACCAATTTTTTTGTCTGCTTCTCCTTCAGAGAGGCCGTGAATCAACCTCCACCTCTAAAATTCAGCAGATCCAAGAGGCAAAAGAAGCCAAGAGATTTTTGAGCAAGAAGCAGAACGAGGTAGTATGTCTGGCACTAGTTGATCTGGGTTCAAACCCTAATTCCATCTCATGGTCGTTGTGTGGTCTGGGGAGAGGCACTTCACCTTGCTTGGTGAGCCTCAGTTCCTACATCTGTAAGATAAGAATAAGGATAATTTCCTTTCTTATCTCCCAGAGCTATTGTGAAGAAAACACTAATCTATGTTTTGAACTACAATTGGGTTGGGGTGAGGGAGAATTATTTCCAATCAACTGATCACTAGATAGAGAATCAGAAATTCTTGGACTCTATTACTTGCTCTACCATTTATTCAGTATATGATCTTGGAATTCTGTTTGAAATTTGCAGTATCTATGGCCATTATAGTCAAATACCAAAAATGTACACTGGAAGGTAACTTTGAGATCAAGTTCAAATCCCTCAGTTTATAAATGAGGAAACTGAGGCCCTAAGAGGTTAAGTGACTAACTCACTGAAGTAACCAACTAGTGGTTGTCTCAAACTCTGGTCTTCCTGATTCAGAGTCCATTGCTTTCTCCTCTACCATGTAACCTCCACTTTCTTTTTCATAAAACCGAAATCTTTACTGTCCAATCTCCAGTCCCTTCACACTTATCTCTTTTCTCAGTCTATTAACCCTGCTGCAATCTTAATGTGCTTACTTTACAGTCTTGACCCTATAGTTAACCAATTCAACTACGTACGTGACTTTGGACTTACGCTTCCTGGGCTTCACTTTCCTCCTCGGCAGTATGAGTGGCTTGTGCACTACAGACTACAAGAAAAAAAGGTTTATCCACACCCCTGTTCCATGCTTCCATATACTCATAAACCCCTTCACCAGCTTAGTTAAAGTCCTATTTCCAATGCGATTATACCCAAACTTTACCTAACCCACTCAAGATTAATAGTGACCACCCAGGAGGTAGGGAAATTATCACTGCCACATTGAAATTAGCTTAGGCTTCTCATCTTACTTCTCCAATAAGTCTCCAATGCTTTCTTATCATTCCCACTCTAACCTATTGCTTTCCGAGAATACAGCGTTCTTTTATTGCTTCCATGTCACATTGAAAAAGAATAGCAGGGGCAGCTGGGTGGCGCTGCAGTGACTAGAGCCCTGGCCCTGGAGTCCGAGCACCTCACTTAATATTTATTAGTTGTGTGACCCTGGGCAAGTCACTTCACCCTGATTGCCTCAATAGAATGAATGAATGAGTGAGTGAATGAGTGAGTGAATGAATAGCAACCGACTCAGATCCAATCAGGAGGCACTAGGAGCAGAAGTTCACCTAAGCAGATGGAGTTTGACTGGGGTTTGGCAAATATTGAAGGTCTCCTCAGGCAGAGGTTCAAGGATAGATAAGTACAAGCATTAACTGGATTTAAGTGAGTTAGTGCTGTGCTAAGTCCCCAGCCTTACTTTCTCCTCCAGAGCCATCTAAGATCCAGTGGCCAGATAGGGATCAAAACAACTGGAGATGGCCCTGGATGGGAGGCAATCAGGGTGAAGGGACTTGTACAAGGTCACACAGCTAGTAAGTGTCTGAGGCTGGATCGGAACTCTGTGCTCCTGACTCCAAGGCCGGTGCTCTATCCACTATGTCACCTAGCTTCCCCAAATGCAGCTAGATTATCTAAGGGAGCGAATAGCAAGCAGATACTGTAGGTCAAAGCAATCAAGCAGATGGGTCCTGAGTTTAGAAGTCAGTAAGAACAACACCGGTGGGAAGGTCTGAATTTTGATCTAAGCCAAAGGCTATTGGCTCTCTGCCATATTTTATACTTCTGCTATTCCTTTGAAGCCCATGGGTGTTAATCCTAGCTACAAAGCAGCCTACCAATAAACCCACCCTAAATGAAGTAGGGACAAAGATGGATGAATTCTCTACCAGGAAGCCTCTTCTTGGCTCCCAGGCTTGTTGAGATCAGTATGGTAGACGATTTAGGGTTTTTCAAGGTTGTAGGCCTATTCTATGAACTCTCAAATGGACATCTAGGACATAACTTTCTTTTTTAATGTATTTATTTTTTCCAATTACATGCAAAGATAGTTTTCAACATTAGTCCTTTTATAAGATCTTGAATTCCACATTCTTCTCCCTCCTTCCCTTCCCTCCCCCTCCCCTTAACAGCAAGTAATCTGAAGTAAGTTATACATGCATGACTATGTTAAACATATTTCCATATTAGTCATATTATAAAAGAAGAATCAGAATGAAAGGGAAAAGACCATGAGAAGGGAAAAAAACATAAAACAAATTGAAAAAATTGAAAATATTATACTTTGGTCTGTATCTACACGCCATAGTTCTTTCTCTGAATGTAGATAGCATTTTCCATCACAAGTAAGACAATCAGACACAGTTCAGTGCCATATCCTACAGGAGGCATTTCCTAGTGCCCTTCAGCTGCTAATGCCCTCCATTCTGAGGTTATCATCCATCTACTCTGTAGTATTTATCTTCTATGTCCTGATATATCCTCTCTCTCATTAGAATGTGAGCTACTTGAGGGCAAGGACTGGTTTTTGCCCTTTTTGTGTTCCCTGTACTCAACTCAGTGTCTGACACATGGTAAGTCCTTAACAAATATTTGTTGATTGGTGTGGAATCATGAATCTATAGGGAGTCACTGGAGTTTACTGAGTAGGCGAATGAGGTGATAAAATTTGCACTTTAGGAAAATCAGTTTGAGAGTGATGTGAAGAATGGATTGGGGAGGCAAGGAGACTAATTAGAAAACTCAACAATCCAGGTGAATGGTGACCTACATTAGTGTGGTAGCTGGGGGCACTGAGAAAAGGTAACATTTGAGAGATTTCATAGAGGTAGAAATGACAAGATTAGGCAACTGAATTGATGTGTGGGGTGAAGGAAAGTGAGGAGTCTAGGGCTATAAACCTGAGTGATGGAAGGATGATGGTGCCCTTGAGATAAATAAGGATATTTACAAGAGTAGTAACTGGTTTAGAGAGAGAGATGAGTTCAGTTGTAGATATGTTAGTTGAGTTTGAGATGGCTGCTGCTATTTGGTTTCAACAGGAAAACATGGTGTATCCTCTGCTGGGTTACTGCAAAATTTCCCTTGCATTCCAAGCTTACTGGAAGAGAGAGATCCTCATTCTTTGGTTATAACTAGGGATGTTCCTTAAACATTTTGCCTCTTGAGTCATCAATTCACTCACTGGAAACAAAGAGGAAAAGCATCTGATGGGAGTTCTGATCTGTATTGAGAGAGGGATGAGATGAAGAAAGTGAAACAAAAGGAATAGAAGAAGTATCACTACACATTTGGAGCTAAATAATACATAACAAGGTCTTCCTCTATGGAGGAGGGGAGAGCAAATGCACTAGGGAAGAAGAATGATGTCAATCCACAAAGGCTATTATAGATTATAGCATAGTATACCGAGTCCTGGAAGAAACTTAAAGGGCAACTAGTTCAATCCCTTTATTTTCCAGATGAGGAAACTAAACCCCCCAAAGTTTAAAAGACTTGCCCAAGATCTCAAAGGTAATCAGTAGCAGAGTCAGAATTCAAGCCCAAGTCCTTTGTCTCCAACCAAATTCAGTGTCCTTTCCACACTGTCCTCATCTTGTCCCTTCTTTTTTCTTGAGGGAAATGGAGCAGTGAGGCAAACTAATAATAACTCAAAACAACCAGACATACTGAATTTGCCACAATCTCTACTACCTGCCAAATAGATGAAATAATAAAGGTTATTACATTATGCTACTCAGTGATGGTCAAAGATAAGACACAAGTAGTTGTTGGAAATTTCTTGTTCGGGTACCAAGATAACAATTTCTTGACCTGATATGAACAATATAGATGCCTCTATTGTCAATAATGCTTTAAACTAAAATAGGAGAAAGAGGAGAGGGGAAATTTTTCACATATATCCATCATGTTAGATAACGGGAAAAAAAGGACATACAGCAGAGGAAAATAGAGAAGACTTCAACGATTCCAAGGAGATAAGATCCAGAAAGAGGGCTAGTATGGCCCAAGATGTCTAAACACACACATATTCAAAAATGTGGGTATTTTTTTAAAAAAGTTCAACTAGAGATTCTAATTCAAGGAAGAAAATTCCATTTCATAGGTTTCACTAAGACTTAGTGGTATGACACCTATGAGTAGAAGATAACTCTGGATAATTATACCTTATTCAAAGGGAAAAGAATACATTTTAAAGGGCAGTGGAGTAACAATGTATATTAAGTAGATCCACTCATGTAAAAAAAAAACCCCAATAATCAGGAAAGGGGTAGAGTAGAAACATGGTAGAAAGTATGAGTGATAATTGCATTGTATAAAAACTAGAGAAACTGATGAGGGGAACTTTTATTCTGAAACTAATGCTGACCAATAAGAAGGGACTAATAGATGAAATGAAATGCATTGAGGTAGAACCTGGAAAGGAAGTGACAAATTCATTTTGGAATTCATGATAGAGGAGAGGGAAGCCAAATAGAGTCTTACATTCACCCCAGGATTCAGGAAAGTAGATTTCAAAGAGTTAAGGGGGAAAAAAACATAAAAAGGATCATATGTCCTAAAATTACACAAGGGATGTGTGTATAAGAAGGATGGGAAGTTCTCAAGAGCAAACCTCTAGCCACAAACAAATCAGATGAAGGAAAGAAGTGGGAGCTGCCTGAAGAGACTAATGTGAGTGTATAGAGAACTCATTGGCACAAAGAAATTGTTTTGAAACATAGACTATGGAAGCAATAGTAAGGTAACCAAAGATAAATAATAAAGTCTTGAATGGCTTATGTTATCAGTATCAGAAGTGATGAATCTGACTCAGGTAAGATTAAGGACAACAGAAAAGACATCTTCGGCTATTTGGCAGAATAAGGAAAGATCAAAGAACTATAGTTCAGGATGCATAAGACAAGATTAATAGATGGCAAAGTAAATTCATGGCTATTCAAGTCTTATTTGACTTCTGATTCCCCTAAAAGAATCACTGGACTTGGAAGGATACAGTGAAAATTATCATAGAATTGAAACACAAGCCAAGCTGGGTTTTCCAAGTGGAGTTATCAGACCAGAATCAACTGCATCTCAGGTTAGTGAACCAACTGCTGGAAGTGGTTCTTAAGACACTGACAGTGATATTTGAAATGCTGTGAGTATGGGAGAAGGGTCACAAGATTAGAGAGAAACAAATGAGCTCATTTTCTGAGAGACAGACAGAGGAGAGTCAGAAAAAGACAGATAGAGAGAGAAATCTGAAGCTAGTGAGCTTGATTTTGATTCTGATTTTTAAAATTCTAAATCACAATATGGCAGTGGTTTATAAGCATTTAGAAAGGGAAGTAGTAGTCATGAAGTTCAGTATGGACTCACCTACTCATTGTGAATAAGTTTGCCATTTTAAACCCATTTCTTTTTCTGATAGAATTGGTATCACTAATGCCTTCCTCAAATACCATATCATGCAATGACTCTAGCCATCTGGAAGGTTTGACCAAGTTAAAAAGACTTCAAGGAAAGGGCCATACACACATGTGCCCATTGATTTCAGGATTAAATAGAAAATTCTATATTTGGTTTTTAAAGCCCACCATAACCTGGCCCTTTCTAGCTTCAGCCTGCATTCTACAGTTGAGTAACACTGGAAATCCTTCCATCTCCAAACTCTGGACCTTTGCACAGGCTGGGAATGCTTTCCCTCCTTAACTCCACTTCCTAACTTCCTTGTCTGCCATCAAATCCTAGTTTCTTCAAGAAAGTCTTTCCATTTCCTCTTAATGCCAGTGCCTTCCCTCTGTTGATTCTCTCTGATTCTCTCCAATTGTCTATGTCTTGTTTGTACATAGTTATTCACGTGTTGTCTCTCCTATTAGACTGTGAACTCTTTGTGGGTAGGAACTGCCTTTTGCCTTTCTTTGTACCCATTAGTACTTAGGACAGTGTATTATCACACTTCTTGGTTGACTAATTGATGTCAACACAGAGTGATGTCTCTAGTGAAATGTCCCAGGGATCTATTGGTAGCCCTTTGCTCTTCAAAATTCACCTCTATGACCTTAATTAAAAATCATAGTTTGCCTATGGCATTGTATGCTGTATACCGCTTGTATGTATGACATTAAAAAAAAGTTCAAACAATAAAGAATTGGAAAGAACAGCTAACATGTTTACCTATAATATGAGAATCTAAAAACATCTTAATGGAATAGAATCCTGGGTCAAACTGAATAAGATGAAATGGAAGAAAGTAATTCAATAAGATTTAATTACTCATTTAATGAATTTAACGATAAATGAAAATTCTTATACTTAGGTTCCAAAAATCAACTCTATAGTTTTGTGAAAAGACATGGGAAGTTTGTTGGGCAGCAAACTGAAAATGAATCACCACTGTGACATGGAGGCCACCAACATATTGTCTCCCTCCCTTGAGGAAGGAAAATACTTTGTTTTTTAGCACAACATCGTAAATGCTGAACAAATTTTTATAACAAATAGTATTTGAATCAAATTGAAATGAATCCAATGAAATTTTAGGCTGAATGTTTATATTGAGGCAGTTAGGTGATTGAGTAGATAGAGTTCTGTGTCTGTAGTATAAATCCAGCCTCAGACACTAGCTGTATGACCCTGGACAAGTCACTTACCTCTTTCTATCTAAGTTTTCACATCTATAAAATGGAGTCAATAATAGTATCTACTGCTCAGGGTTGTTGTGAAGATCAAATGAGATAAGAATTAGAAAGTGTTTAACATAATATCCAGCACTATAAAAATATTAGCTATTGTTATTATATTCATAGAGATATAATGTCCAGAACTAAGGGGCTGAGGGTCCCCTTTCCTGATGGTATGCCTTCCTGTAAATAATATGTTTAGTTCTGGACACCACATTTTGGTGTATATCTGGAGTATATCAAATGGCAGACAACCAGAAAGCTAAGATGAATGGAGATCATTACATATGAGGACCTGAACAAGTTTAGTCTGGAGAACAAAGACATGAGCAGGGAAGGATGTGATTGAAAAGACAAATATCCTAACAATTAGGACTGTTAAGTGGAAGATGATGCCTGCTAAGTAGTGAGATTCCTTTTCCCAGAAGCAATCAAGAAGAAACAAATAAGGTCTTTACTTAGAGTAATGAAAAAAAAAACCTATGGTGGGTAGAAGTGGGCTATGGCATATTATCATTGATGATTTGGACTCAATAGATGGGCATGCATTACCAGAAAAGAAGACCAGTTACTCATTTGGTGAGAGTGAAAAATAACAGATATAAAGCTTGAAGGACACGTAGGCATCCCTAAAATATTAAAGAAACAAGGAAAGGAGCTTACATTTTTTGGAAGAGAATCTGGTTGGGTAAATCCTTGAGGTAGAATTTATTGGAGGACATGGACAAGAACTCCAAAAAGATGAGAAAACAGGCATAAGTGTAAATACTCAGATCCTCTCATTTTGACCCTGACAGAGTTTATTTGTGCCTAAATATAGTTCATGTTTCAGAATGGAGTGTACACTCAAAGACTTGTGCCAAAAAATACATTCATGAAGTCCTCAACTGGGCAAATAGTGTGAGGTTATCAAAATGCAGGGCTTTATTCTGTGAGTACCACAGGACTCCTAAAATAGGATAGGCTACAGACATTTCCCATCTGAAAATCTCTTATTTTAGAAGAAAAGAAGGTCCTGTCACAAGATAAGAGAGGGAAGGTCAAGCCAGGAAAGACCAGATCTGGTTGCACCGGTGGGTTCAAACCAATAAAGATGGTCTAATCAAAAAAAGAATTCTTGACTAAGAAATCAGTTGTACATGAGTACAAGTATGTAAACAGAGGCCAGATTCTAAAGGTAAAGCACAAATAGGAGTGGTAGCAGAGATTCAAGAAGGCTGGATCAGCATAGGTAAAATCACATAAATGGTGATTTGCCTAAGCAAGGGGGTCAGAATTTTTGAGTGTTAGCACAGTAAGGAAAACAGGGCAGCTGGTGGGGGCAACAACAAAGCAAAAGTTTAAGTCAATAGCCCTAAGGATTGCACTAGGCTCCCTACAACTGTTTCCTTTAATGCCCAACTTTAATGCCCAACTTAAATACTACCTGCAGGAAACCTCCCATATTGCCCCTCTCCCACTCTACTCAATACTGATTTTTCTACCTTTGGACTTCACATAGTACTTCTCTTAAACCTTTCATAATCAGCATCTGCAAACTGAGATGCATCCACTGATCCAAAGATAAAAACATTTGCATTTTACTTACTTTTGTTTATGTCTACTGGACTGCAAGTTTCATGAATGAAGGGACTTCTTAACCAAATGTTTTATTATTTAAAGCAAAGAGAAGAGTTAATGGAGTTGGTTTTATTATCTGACCAATGACAACTGGAAACATCATGTCATAAGTGATTGGTCATCCAGTGATAAGTGTTTGCAACAACAAAAACTCTCATGAAAACGATTGTGGCTTATGCACCAACATCCATATACAAGATGAGTAAATAGGAAAAAGAACTTCATAAGACCCTCCAAATTAAATCAGAATATACTTTGTATCATGGAAGTCACCAAGTAGCAAAGGAGATTAGACATCATAGGTCAGGAAGAAGGAATTCAAGAGGCTATAAAGAATTCTAGAGTATTCAGAAATATCATATCTCTACATCAAAATCTTTAGGCACTGGATATGGCAAGCAACAAATAATATCACAAAAATGAAACTGATTCAGTTTTGACAGAGAAACTTTTGTTATTGATGTGGAAGTCTCCCTGAATCACCAACATTCCATATACCTACGTTCCCATTTCTAAAAATTCTTTGAGAGACATGTACATGGAAAAGCATTTGACTCAGTAGAATAAAATGCCACCTTAAGGGCTCTCCTCTAGCAATGTGTCAAATTATATATATAAATCACACAAGATTCCCTGAAAGATTTAATGACAGAAATAATCTTATTGAAAAATTCTCTGATCATAAGCATCAGGCAAGGCATAAAAATGAGACATCTGATCATGATATACATTCACCAGTGGCTCTCCAGCACAGAGTCCATGTTGGAGAGAGATGCACTGAGAATGACAAAGTTCTCCAGATGCTCCAGTGTGCTGATAGATCTTGTCTGTCAGTAGATATATCTGGGCCATACATTCCAAAGAGAAAGCAAACTGGGATCAGAAATGAACAGGAGAAGGAGGAGTTGCAAAGATCCTTTAATACCTTTAAGTTTCTCCCATAAACAAACGCCCCTCTTTTTTTTAGGTTTTTTTTTTTTTTTGCAAGGCAAATGGGGTTAAGTGGCTTGCCCAGGGCCACAAAGCTAGGTAATTATTAAGTGTCTGAGACCGGATTTGAACCCAGGTACTCCTGACTCCAGGACCGGTGCTTTATCCACTACGTCACCTAGCCGCCCCTACTATGCCACCTAGCCGCCCCCAAACGCCCCTCTTTTTAATATCATTATGTTCCTACTGTTGATAGATGACTTGAAGACATGGGACACCAAAGAATTGAAAGGGCACATGACACAGAGGGCAGTAAGAAGACAAGTGCTAACCAATGAGGACCCTTGAAGAATAGGAATAAAGTTTTTCCTTGGAAAAAAAATGAAAAGAAGAGAGGATGGTCATGTGTCAAGGACACAGAATTAGAGGTGGACAAAAGAACTGCTTCACTATATCCTGTGATGTTGGGGCAAAGGAAGGAAGGCCTCCAGGGTACTGGAGTGACCTTTCAGGATAATATGGGTGAGAGTTGTAGCGAATGGACAGATATGGATGGCTTGCAACCTGCACTGCTAGAGGGAATGTTCACACTGATGAGATCATAGATCACAGATCAATAGTTAAGTATGGAGTGTCTCCTCTAGTATCTAGATTAATGTGTGAACACAGGATGCACTCAGTCAATATTTGTTAAATTAGAATTTGAAACTTCAATCTGACTGCAGCTGAAACATGAATGCTGAGCGAAACAAGGTCTTCACTGTGAGTGTTTGAGCTCTAAAATATTATAGAAGAGAGGGGAGTGACAGGTGGAACTTTTGTGTAGCAAGACTGCAAATTTGGGGAAGAAGGTCCCTTTTATCTGTTCTAGTGTGTTTATTGGTGCAGTTCTCCTGTATTCTCATTGTGCTTTCTAGGGTGCCTTGGAGAGTCTTAGATGCTGGGCTATGTTACTGAAATGACTGAGGTCTGAGACTCAGAGAAAATCAAAGGGATTGGTAGTTATCACTCTGGCATTGTTATCTGTGTCCAGGCCTCACCTTCTAGGTTATGGGTGTGTCAGGGTCAGAGATTTAAGAGGTACTTTGTCAAAGAACAAGGGACTTCGGTATTGAGAGAGGAACAAGGCCTGGAAGAAATAAGAAGATAAATATAATCAGCACCTGCAAACTGAGATGCATCCACCGATCCAAGGACAAAAACTATTTTCTCTCTGGAATATGAGTACCAAGAGATGGTACCTGCATCTTTTAGCTGAGGCAAGATTGAGCTTTGCCCATCCTATCTCCAGTGGCATCTACATGGTTCTTTGGAGCCAACCTGTTGGGGTAAGTTTTTAGGGATGAAAACTTACTATGCCAGCTTCTAGGACCTATCAGATTCAGAGTCATAAATATGGAAAATAGATATTTTGGAGTTGGAGATGGTACAGTTAAGGTGGCACAGTGGATAGAGCACTGGCCCTGGAGTTGGGAAAACTTGAGTTCAAATTCGACCTCAAACACTTGAGACTTACTACCTGTGTGACCTTGAGCAAGTCACTTAACCTCATTGCCTCAAAAACTACAAAAAAAATCAGAGTTGGAAGTGACCTCAGCAACCATCTAGTACTATCTGCATCTGAACAAGAAGGCCCTCTCCAATATCGCCATCAAGCAGTCATCCAGCATCTACATCCAGCATGCTACTTCCTCTAGCAAGGAAGAATACCCAACTACCAAAAGCAGTACATTCCACTATCCTATAGTCTAATTTGTAAGGGAGTTCTCTCTGACATCATGTTGAAATCCATCCCTTTCTGTGTAACATTCTCCCATTGTCCCTTCTGGGACCAAGTAAGCCTAATTCCATCTCTCTCCCACCTGACAATCCTTTGCATACTTTAAGAAAACCATCCTAATTCCCCTGAAGTAATTGATTCTCTGGGACCAACATACCCAGGTCCTTCTGTTGAACTTCACACATATGATCTTAATGCCCTTATTATACTGGTTGTCATCCTCTGGGTACTTGATGTCCTTCCTAAAATCCCCTATAGTTTTGCTGCCTCTTGACCACAAGGTTAGGCCAGATACTTGTATTTGGAGAAGAAATTCAACATTTGCCCTGAAGCAAGATGTGCAAGAGGCTTTCTGATTGACTGCCAATGATGTAATACCTCCTGTAGACACAAAGCTGGCTGCTCTTCATACTATTTTCATATCTAATTCCTGTTTTGTGTTTGAAAGAACCCTCTCCTGAACCTAGAGAACATTGTCCACATTAACAACAGCATTATGAGTTGATCAGCTTTGATGGATGCAACTCCTCTCAGCAGTTCAGAGAGCTAGGGCAACCCCGGGAGACCTGTTTTGGACAATGTCATCCACATGAAGAAATAACAAAAAAAAAAAAAACTACAGAATCTGAATAAACACTATTTTTACTTTTTTTTAATTTTCTCTTATGTTTTTCTTTCCTATCCCATGGGGTTATTTTTCCCTTTTCCCCTTAGTCCTAATTCCTCATACAGAAAATGGCTAATATGTAAACATGTTAAATACAAATACACATAGACAATGTTCACCAGACTGTTTGACACTGAGGGCAGGTGAGTGGGAAGGCTTGGGGGGAAGAAAATTGTCTAACTTATAAATATGCAAATGGAGGAATGCTGAAAAACTTTCATAAAATATAAGTGGAAAAATAAAATAAAATAGCAATAAAAAAGAAAGAACCTGCTCCTGAAGTTGCCACCTTTCTGGGGGATTTCTATTTCTCAGTGTTGGCTCTTTGTCTCATAACACACTCGAAAACTATACTATGAAGTCTTAGACCTGTCCAGTCCTAACAGATAGCAGCCACAAGAGTTTCCCCCATTCCCTATAGCTCATTTCCTTTTTATTGTGCCCATGTAAATGGTCAAAATCTCTTCTCCTACCATTTTTTTACTTATTTTTTATTTAAGGCAATGGGGTTAAGTGGCTTGCCCAAGGTTACAAGCTAAGCAATTACTAAGTGTCTGAGGCCAGGTTTGAACTCAGGTACTCCTGACTCCAGGGCAGGTGCTCTATCCACTGCACCACCTAGCTGCCCCTCCTTCTACCATTTTTGTAGGACACAGAAGCCATTTTAGTTGAATCTAAGTCAGCTAGAGACAGCCACCAAATCACAAGGGCTCGAGCACTATGGGTAAGACAAGAATATGGCTAGCCTGGTTTGATAACTAAGAAGTCAAATAGTTGATCCGGGCAAAGAGGCTTTCTTAATCCAAAGATCCCGGGTGGTCTCCAGGGAGTTTACAAAGCAGTGATAAGTATTTAAAAGTATAAGGGTTAATTCAGCAAAGCTTTGTGGAGTAGAGGAGGCAGGGAGGAGGACTATGGCAATAGTTGCTCCAACAGCTATTTAAAGGTTTCTGATGAATCACAGAATTCTGGATGTTGAAGGAACCTTAGCAGCTACCTGTCTGACTGATATCCAGAAAGAATTCCCACCATAATCTACCCAAGTCTGCTCAAAGGACTCCAAGGAGGCTTAATTGAACATTTACTGAGCATTCATTCCACTATTGGAGCACCTTTTATGCTCAAACAGATGGGGGTCTTCTTTCTTCATCTACCTTATCTGTTTAGACCCTCTGGGGCTAATGATCTAACACCCATCTTCCATTGCAATAGTGTATAAGCACTGTCCTTTATGAAAGAATATTCGTAGGGCGGCTAGGTGGCATAGTGGATAGAGCACCGGCCTTGGAGTCAGAAGTACCTGGGTTCAAATCCGGTCTCAGACACTTAATAATTACCTAGCTGTGTGGCCTTGAGCAAGCCACTTAACCCTGTTTGCCTTGCAAAAACCTAAAAAAGAGAAAGGATATTCGTAAAAGAAGAAAATCTTATATCATCATTTTAGTTGTACCTTAAACATAAGAAAAGCCAGGTCTCATGGTTCTGCTTCCTGGGTGAACTGGGGCTATTAGAACTACCTCATGGGCTCCAATGCTGACTAATAATTGAGCATTTTTAGGGCCCTTAGAGCTTCTTAGAAGAAAGGAGCCCTGTAAATACAAATTACTCCTGTCAACAGAGGCAAGAAAGAAGGAAGAAAACTAACCACATCCCTTTCATTTTCAATTGTTACCTATTTCCCTCTTTGTGTATTTCCCTCTGGAGCCCAGGCCCCTCTCCCTCTTCTTACTTCCATCCCTGGGTCAAAGAGCCAGATGCAAGTAATGAAAGTAGAAGGAAAAAATTGCACTTCTGAGGCACCAATTTTCCCCAGAGAATAATTGAGCCTATCTGGCTACGGTAGATAGATGGAAAGTCATTCATTCGTCAAACATTTCTTGAATACTTTGTGAAGGGTTCTTCACTGAGCTATATGTGGGGGGGGGAGGTAGAAAAGATATGATCCCTTCCATCCTGGAGCTTATGGTCTGGGAGATAGAACACAGCTACAAACAGCTGCAATAAAGGCAAGTAGGATCATTGTTATATTAGATACAAAGCATCATGGGAGGACAATAGGAGAAGTCACTTCTGGCTGGGTGTGATCTGAGAAGACATAATAGAGGCAATGAATGCTCCTAGAAAGAAGAGTAGAATTTCAACAGGTGGTAATAGAGAGTATATATCATCCCAAATGTACACGTGAGTAAAGACACGGGGCAAGAAAACACCTAGGTATGTTTGGGGAATAGCATGTCAACCTGTTTGTTAAAACAACCGACACAGGTTTGGGAGCAGAGGGAGATAGGACCGGAAGAGGTTAGTACTAGATTGTGGAAATCATTGACTGCCAGGATGAGCTGTTCCGACTTTATATCACAGACAAGAGAGAGTCCCTGAAATGTATGATGCTCAGAAACATTTCCTTGAATGTCAGAAACATGTTCGAGTCCCAGAATGCTTTGTTTGGTTTTGAGGATTCTCGAACTGGGTGGTCAGTCTTTGAAAGCTCCTCTCTTCCTTTCTTTCTCATGGTCTTTTTTCCTTTCTGAGGAGAGTTGTCTGTTGACAAATTATTGATATCTTGTACTGTTCTCTCCTAAGAACCATGAAGAAACAACATAGGCTGGGAACCCAGGCCATAGACTTTCATTTGGAAAAATGGCAGGTGGAAGGAATAAGGGATAGGACTGTTGAAACCCAAAGAAGGGAAGCATAAGCTGGATTCAGTCTCAGTCACTCCACTTCCCTGCAGTCCTCAATTGGAATCAAAACAATTCAGAGAAAACAGCAAACCTTCCTAAGCATTCATTATGTAGATTGAGTAAAGCCACAGGCTGTTTATTAATATTCTGAGAGCAAGAATGCAACTGAAAACAAGAACCCCTTACAGTGAGCAACACTCCACCTGATTTCCATTCTGGAAACCCAAGTTTACATCCTTTTGTCCTAAGCCTCTAAAAGAAATATCACCTTACCAACTGAGAAAACCTATTGCAAAGGCTAGTCATCTCAAACAGTGTCCTCAAAATAGCCAAGGAGGTCAGAAGTCTAAGGGAAGTGAGTAATGTAGACTGCCTGCTTAACAGTTGGGTGTGACTCCTTGTCTTGGTGAGTGTCCACAGTTACAAATGGTCCTAGTGATCGGTTTGTAAGGCTTGTTTTTGCAGAATATTTGTAACACTCATGAGCAGTTACTGTTGGCTGGTGTCACAGTTCTACAGGTCCACCCAGAAACCTGGGCAAACATTTCCACTGGAGAGCTCAGTTGGCTGGCACCATCTCCCCATCTGCAAGCCCCAGTGGCCTTATTGGTTGGGGAGGATGCCTTATTCAAAGAAGGAAAAACCCAAAAGACACAATGTACTAGATGAACAAATGAATCCATTTTTAAAACCATTTATTAAGCCAGACATTGTGCTAGGAATTAAGGATACAAATCTAAAAGCAAGAATACTTACTTTCAAGGAGCTTACCTTCTAAAAAGGAAAGACTCCACTTATCTATCAGAAGAATGAGAGTAGTCTCAAGTCTTACGATGAGACCCACTATGTCAATTCACTTTTATCATGGCCACAGGATGAAGGACATTTTTCCCTTTCTGGGGCATGTCACATGCTATACTTCTCCTCTCTCTTTGCAATTTCATAAATATGCAAGCTTTTCTTTGAATTGTGATTTCTTTGCACTTGCTTAGGATTCCATATGCGTGTTCATTGCTCTGGTAATAAATCTAGTTTGAGTGTGATGTCGCATGGATTTGTGATATTGGTTTTGGTTAGCATGCCTCACTCCATGGTCAGATACATAATTCTCAGCTTGCTCCCTGGAGGTCTTCCCTGCTACCCTCGTACAACCTGCTGCACTTCCTCTGTCTCTATCCATTCCCACCAGCACTGAGGGTAAGTGTGGTCTTTCTTTATGAAATACCTGAGGGTCATATGAGAAGAGATGTGGAAAGCATCTTATGTCCCAAAAGTTCTAAATGGATGTAAACTTCAGTGATAAAGATGAGCAAGACCAAAAGCAAGGGGAGCCTGGCCAGTAGGCATTTGAGTTGACCAAGCAGGGACAAGGCCTTTCTGTCTTCTCTCCCACATCTCTACTAGAACTGTCTCTGTGGTCAGAGGCCAGCTGGGTAACCCATATTACTCGCATTAATCACTGGGAGGGCATTCTCTCATAGCACCGTATCCTAATGGATCTGTGACCTTGAGAGTATTTAATTCCATTCAAGCCAATAAGTATCTATTCATCATCTGCTATGTTGTAGATTGTGTGGTCCACATTCAAGATACGAGGACAAAAGTGAACATTTATCTCTACCCTCAAAAAGCTTACACTCTAATGATGCAAAAAAGCACATACCTATCCTGTGAGACCTCTTCTCCATATGCTATTAATCTACCCCCACAGAAACATAAAACATCTGAACTAAAAGGTCTTCAGTTCAACTACCTCACTTCAGGAGGCGGGGCAGAACTGAGACCCAGGACAAGGAAAGGACCTGCCTAAGATCACACAGCAAGCTAGCAGAAGAGCCAGGACAAGATCTCAGGGATTTTGTCTTCCAAGCAGGGGCCCTTCCACTTACCATATTGAACAACTTCTAGCCTTTCTGATGGCAAATTCAGGTCTCTACCCCATCTCCCACTATAAGCAATAGTGTGTTCTCAATCACCCCAAGGGCCTACTCCCAGTTCTCTGAGGACTTGGGGAGCTCAGAGCTCAACAGTCCTACTCTAAAACACTTCTTTTAATTTTTTTAGGTTTTTTTTGCAAGGCACAGGGGGTTAAGTGGCTTGCCCAAGGCCACACAGCTAGGTCATTATGAAGTGTCTGAGGTCGGATTTGAGCCCAGGTACTCCTGACTCCAAAGCCAGTGCTTTATCCACTACGTCACCTAACTGCCCCCTAAAGCACTTCTTTTAACATAACTCCTTAAGGGATCTTAGCATTTCTGGGAATGGATCTCTGAGCTGTGGTAAACCAAATATGAAATTTTCAACAGACCCTGACATGTTATGTTCAAATAAAATAATTTTGTTCCAATGTTATCAAACATCTCCAAGACTGGCTGTCTAAAGGACTCTGACCTAACTGCACTTATTTATAGTGATAGCAACTGCAGTGATTAATGACAAAAGACCAAAAAACAAAAAGGCTAGGTCTTCATGGAAAAGTCAAAGCACTTTTTCCTGGGTTCAGCACTTCTTTTCAGAACTCCTTTTGTTCTCCACAACTTCCTTTATTGTGAATCAAAGAAAAACCACATGCTGTTGTTAGGAGACATAGAGTGCTAGGTCACAAATCAATTTCATGTTCTTTATCTCATTCGATCCCTTAGATAAGTATATGAGGCAAGTGAAGATGGTGTTATTCTTATTTTACAGATGGGGAAATAAGTGATCAGAGAGGATCCAGGACAATATACGGGTCAACCAGTTTCACATCTGACATTGACTCCCCTAAGTCACTTAGACAACCAGCTCAGTGAAAAGGTAAGTTGTGATCAGAGAACCCTAGAATGCTTTATCTGGAAGGGATGTCAGAAATCATCTAGTACAACTCCCTTGTTTGTTGTTTTTGCTGCTGTTGACGATCAACTTTTAGCCATACCCCAACTCTGTGGGACCTCTTTTGGGGGGTTTCTTGGCAAAGATCCTAGGGTAGTTTGCCATTTCCTCTTCTATCTCATTTTATGGATGAGGATACCGAGACAAATGGGGTTAAGTGCCTTGCCTAGGGTTATACAGCTAGTATTTGAGATCCAATTTGAATTCAGGACTTCCTGATTCCATGCCCACAACACCATACACTGCAGCATCATTTAGCTGCCCCAACAGCTCCCTTGTATTTAACATATAAGGACCTGAGACCCAGGGAGATTTCATGTCTGGTCCATGGTCACACATATGAAAAGTAACAATGCAAAGATTAGCAATCCTCTAAACTCATTCAGTCTTCTTTCCCAGTACACTGCTCTGATTTTTTTAAGTTTCAAAAATTACTGTAATTTCCAATACAGACATGTATCTCTAAAATTGAAGAAGTGTTACTATTACTGTTCATAAGGAAAAGTGCCTCAATAAAGAAAGTGGAAGTTTATGGATTTAGAAGTCCAAGAATCCTTGATATCTGCTCCCTAGAAGTCAGATACAAGGACGAATCAATGACCATGGATTTAGGAGGTCCTGGTGAATCGAGATTATGATGAAGTCACTTAATCAGCCAAGATGTCACAACATGGTGCCCAATCTCCAGTATCTCTTCTCTAAGAATGCAAGAATATTGGAGCTCAAACTAGTATAAATTGGATATTCAATGCTAGGCTGAATCTGTGACAGACATCATCATTGTTCAAACATGCTTTTCCATGTACTATGTCCAGAATGTGGAACAATTAAGACTCAAAGACAGAGAGATGCTCGGAAAACATAGCGATGCCACATGACTCCTTCTAAAGAGTTAAATAATAAATAAGAATTTATTAAGTGCCAACTATGTGTGTGAAATATTGTGCTAGGTACTGGGCATAAGAGCTCTCAAGGAGCTGATCGTTTAACTGGAGAAGCAACAAATACATGTAAGCAGGTGGGTGATGTAGTGGATAGAGGGTTAGACTTGGAGGCAAGTAGAGATGAGTTCAAACCCTACCTCCAATATTAAAAGTTGGGCGAACCTGGGCAAGTTCACTCAACCCCTCTTACCCACAGATTCTTCATGTAATAAACGGGGAGAATAATGGTACCAGCTTTTCAAGGGGATTTGTAAGGATCCAGTGACCTATTATGGACAGTGTTTGGTAAACACTAAAGCATTATAAAAATATTAACAAATACAAATATATAAGAACATAGAAAATAGATATAAATTAGTACAAGGAAATTAAACACAAGGTAGAGGGGAAGAAGGGCAGACACACTAGTCATTTGGGTCACTAGCCACATGCCCCATACAAGACAGTGAAAAATGTAAAGAAACCATGAATCGATACAATTGACCTCCTATACAACTCCTGTAGATCTTGTCTAGTCCCCAAAACTGTACAGTGAATAACACCAAAATGACAACTATGACATTGGTATATCATTGCCATTTTGTACATAAACAAATATTCCCTCCCTTCTCCAATGCAAATATATATGACAAATAATAGATGAGTCTAGTGCACCAGTTTTTAACACATAGGCAAGGATTCTGTTGTCTGGGGCAGTTTGGAATTGTGATCCAGGAATGGGAATAAAAGAGTTTGAGGATTTTCAGAAACTTATGGAAATAGCCCTAGTCAAGGGTTTCACTGCACTTCAGGGCCATTTGCCCACCTCTACTTTGGCAAAGACTCTTGAACTTTGAGGGCCTTTGCTACTTTCATTGTGGCAATGAGCAAGTCTACAAACATCCTTGAAACTGACTTAAAAACTCACAGTATTCTGGACCACCTACAGGATTAAAAGACAGGGTCTTCATCCTCATTAAAGGGAAGGGGCCTTGGCTGCAAGAAACGTGCCACAGATTGAGAAAGAATGTATTAGACTTCATTTCTAGAAACCTTGGTTTCTAGGGAGATGAAAGTTCTTTATAAGCAGCCCATTTCTCCAAGAGCCTTGGGAGCAGGTCAGGAGTAAGTCAATATAGAATTGCCATTCCCACTCACAGCAGGCAAATGAGACACGTGAAAAAAGCTGATGTTTTATCCTGTGCCCCATCATGAATCAGTGACATATCTCAAACCTCATGTTCCTGCATCCACAGCGATAGTGAAGAACAGACTGCTGATAGAAAGGTGTAAATGGTAAATGACCAAAGCCTGGCTGCTATAGAAACTGCATTGAGAGTGTGACTAGAGAGGAGAGGGGACATATTAGTTGCACTCAGACCAATCAAATCAATAGAAGCCACTGGAAGTCTTGGAAAGTATGCAACATGAAAAACCAGACTTGGTCCCAATTACCTGAAGTTTTAGATAGAACATTCCAAAACTGGATAGTTAAGTGTCTGGTGGGGGGGGGGGGGAATGTCTTTAGACAGGGCAGGCTGGATTCCAGACTCCCATAGACAGTCTATAAAGAATAGTTCTGTGCTTCATGAATTATCATAATCAAACTAAACTAGGGGTTGGGGTGGGAAATGAAAAATTAATGAGGTGGGTTGATCGGTAGGTCCTTACTTTGGTGTCACAGATAGCTCTTCTGGACATAGCCGTGAGGTTCGTTGAGTCCAATCTCTTCATTTTTTAAAGGAGCTAAGACCCAGGAGAAGAGTATTGAGTTGCCCAAAGTCACACAGACAGAGCTGTAATTCAAACTGAGGTCCTTTGATGGTTAAAGGAGTGCATTGCTTTCTCTGCAATCAGGAAATTGAGATTTGAATTACATGCAAAGCTAAGAAGACCACCTGCCAAACTATATCCTCCCCGACCTTCTTTCCTCTTTCTTCCTATCAATCTTACACTCCTCGAGAACAACTTTAGGACTCAGCCTGGAAGCTGTTCGGGGGGTCTCTGGGGTACTCTATCCTGCCTTTCCAGAGCTAGCTGATCACAAATATAGTGATTTTTTCCCCAAGGGTAAGGGGATAACTAGTCCTTTTATCAGCTAAAGCCAGAATAGAATTCCCAGATTTAAACAAGCATTTCCACTTCTTGTAATAAGTCCAAAGTGAAGCCCTACAAGAACAGAGTATCAGACTAAAGCATTTCACTGAACAGACTCCCTTGCATTGTGCCCATTCAATAGAGTATAAAGAGAGACACTGATTCATCTGCAAAGCTCATGGCTAAGCAGTGCCTCCTGGGACACAGCAAAAATTCAGACTTACTAGCTTGAGAAACAGAATCACAGCACCATGAAATCTTGATATTAGAAGATATACCTCAGTAGCCTAGGGTGAGCTGGATTGAATAGCCCTTAAAACCACCTCCCCCCAAGAAAGCATCCAGTCTCTGCCTAAACCCCTCCAGTTATGGGGAACCAAATCTCTCCTGATAAAATCCATTCCACATTGGGGTAGCTCTCAATTGTTGGCAGCTTTTCCTTCAATGGCATCTCTATCTTTTTCCTGCACTTTTCACCCATTGAGCATAGTTATGTCTTTGGGAGTCAAACTGAACAAAACTATTCTTTCTTCGACTTTTCAATACTTGAAAACAGTTATAATGCTCCTTACCCCTAAGCCTTCCTTTCTATGAGCTAAACTTTGCTTTGGCATCATCCTGGTCATCCTCCTCTGGATTCCAATTTGTGTTTGATTTATATTTGCAAATATATTCAATCAGCAGGCATTAATTAAGTACCTTTCGTGGGCTATGGCTATAGGTTTGACCAGAACTCTTACAACCTGTGATCTTTTTTTTTTGTATCCCCCACGCTCAGTCCCACTCCCTTTGCTGGGATTTGAAGTAGAAACAAAGGTGAGTCTTGCTCCAGTTTGTTTTTGAACATTTATGTTCCACCACTAACATGGGCTCCATATGTGACAACCCCTTCTGAAAGAAAGAGCAATGAGAAGAGTTAAAGATGTAGATGCTCAGACCACTTAAAGAAACAATGCAAGATGTAGAGTTAACTGGTTTCACATCAGGCTTTTACCACCTTCTGTCTCTGTGACCATCAACCAAGTCTCTTCCTCAATCTAAACCTGTTTTCCCCTTCATAAAATGTGAAAGTTGAGGGGTTCTTTACCTTTTTGTGTCCTATCCTTCTGGAAGTCTGGTAAATCCTAGGGACATCTCAGAATTGCATTTTTTAGTGCACAAAATAAAATACATGGAATTAAAAAGGAAACCAAAAGATAGCAAAAATAAATATGGAATTTTCTCCATCCAAGGTTAAGGACCCTGTAAAATCTATCCATGTACTCTTACGGGGTTGAGGATCCATAGATCCCAAGATAGAAAATCCCAAGTCACTAGACAGATGATCTCTGAGCTCCTTTCCAGCTTTAAACCATATGATCCTGCGCACTACAAATCTTGGAGCTGTCCAGAGACCTGGGATAGCCTTTCCAGATTGAAAATGTAGAAACTCCTTCCACCAATGTAGTTCAACACCTCCTCCATAACATATAATCTTGGAGAGATAGCTGGGGAACTGAAATATTAAGCGACTTACCAGTGGTTGAAAAGAGTATATGTCAAAGGCAGGACTAAAATTTTAGTTTTCCTAACTCCACAGCTAAGCTCCTATCCACTCCTCCACATTGTTTCTCCAGTTTGTTTTATTATATAGGAACTGCGGCTGCCAAAATACTTTCTGTCCTTCCCATTAATCTGAACTCCAGCTTGTGCTATTTCTTCATCAGATTTAGGAGTCAGAGTAGAGTCAGATACTGGAGTCCAAAATAGGGATACTCCCATTCTGAAAAATGCTTTCGGTCCCTGAGAACAGGGGTGCCGACAGCACTTAGAACCTGAACAATATAGCCAAAAAAATTACCTTTAAATATAACCTAAAAAAACCAAGATGATGGAGTAAAGGCAGGGACCCACCTGAGCTCTTCCAAATTTCCCTCCAAACAACTTGAAAGTAATGCTTCAAATGGAATTCTGAAGCAGCAGAATCAATGAAAGGACAGGGTGAGACAATTTTCGAGTCTAACACAATTTAGAAGGTCAGCAGGAAGGGTCTGTTGCAGTAAGATGAGAGTGGAGCATAGTCCAACCCAGATCACACCAGGCAAGTCATTTCAAAGGATATAAATCCATGTATATACCCGTTGACTCAACAACACCACTACTAGGTTCCAAAGACTTTGAACCCAAAGAGTTCAAAAAAAGAAAAGAACATCTATGTACAAAAATATTTGTAGAAACTCTTTTTGTGGTGGCAAAGAATTGGAGATCAAGAGGATGTTCATTAATTGGGGAATGGCTGAACAAGTTAGAGCATATTACTGTGATACAATACTAATATACTATACAAAAAAACAAGCCGGATGCTTTCAGAGAAACCTGCAAGAACTTACATGAACTGATGTAAAGTAAAGTGAGCAGAACCAGGAGAACAATGTACACAGGAACAGCAATATTGTACAACGATGAACTGTGAATGGCTTACAGTTCTGAAGGACTTATAATGAAAAATGCTATCCACTCCAAAGAAAGAAGCAATGGAGTCTGAATGCAGATTGAAGCATACTTTAAAGCATTTTTTTTATTTTTCTGGGAATCCTTTTTTTGGTCTGTGTTTTCTTTTTTCTTTTTTTTTTGAGGGGGGTTTGCAAGGCAATGGGGTTAAGTGACTTGCCCAAGGTCACACAGCTAGGTAATTATTAAGTGTCTGAGGCTGGATTTGAACTCAGATTCTCCTGACTTCAGGGCCAGTGCTCTATCCCCTCACCACCTAGCCATCCCTTGGTCTGTGTTTTCATATGACTGATATGAAAATATGTTTTTCATTACTGTACATATATAACCTATATCAAATTTCTTGCCTCCTCAAATGAGGGGGGAAGTGAGAGGGGAAGTGAATTTGGAACTCAAACTTTTTTAAAATAAATCTTTAAAATTGTTTTTACATGTAATTGGAAAAATAAAATATTTAAAGTATCAAGTTGCAATTTAAAAAAAGAAAGAAAGAAAGAAAACAATTCCCCTTTTGGTTTGACATCTCCTAAACCAGTTGAGCAGCCAGCTCTGTCATCTGGTGTGGACTGCATCCATTTATGTTTCTCGTGAGACCCAGGTGACCCATGATAGTCTTACCTTATAGTGACCAAACATGATCCCTCACCTCCAATACAGCTCTTTCCCATAAGGCAGGGTTCTGAAAAATCTATCATGCTGATAGAATGGTGACAGGTTGTCACTGTCAGCCAGAACCTTCCAGTCTGAGCCATCCCTTCCACTACTTAGCTGGATGAAGTCTAGCCACTTAGGTATCAGTTATTACAACAGAGAATTTCCTTTCTGATTTGCCAGATTTTCATTCCCCTTGTCAGTCGCAATGGGACTCAATTACTGTTTTTTCAACTCTCAGTTGTGAGCGTTCTTCTTACCCCAGCCTCCCTTGGGTCAATGGACTGTAATAAAAAGAGCATGGGACTGGGAGACAGAAGAGATTTACCAAGTCACTTTTTAACCCTAAGCAAGTAGCTTTTTACTTTCTGCACCACAATTTCCCCATCCAAAAAATGAGAGAACTGAAGTCGCTCTCCAAGGTGCCTGCCTCTTGAAACATTCCATGGATTTCAGTTTATATAATAACATGGAGTTCAGTTTGAGGAAATGGAGAAAAAAAAATCTGATGGAAAAATGAGATATTTTTAAATGTAGAGAGTACTGGAGGAAAAAAACATGAGATGGTGCAAGGAATGACAGGAAAGAGTGACAGTGGATTCAGATAGTGACGTTTTATGTGGCAAAGAAACCTGGGTGGACAAACCAATTCTGCCCATAGAGATATGGGACAAAGCCCCAGTCAGCACTGAATAATTGCATACTCTGCCATCTGAGAAATGGCTTCCATTTCTCAAGGTGGGCATGCTTCATAGAAAGCTTCCTTCCTCTAAGAGGTAACACCACCCCACCCCCAATAAGGCACAGATGGTTAGAACTTTAGGCAAGGTCAATTCTAATTCAACAGTCCAACAAACTACTGTATATACAAAACCTCAGACTTTCTGACTCTGGATCTGTCCCTTGCACCGTCACTCTGTTAGCTCTGTGATTTCTTTCTCTGACTACTCCCACCCAACCCTCTGTACCTCTCCCCCAAGTAACACACAGTCCTCAGCTCTGACATCACTAGGACTCTTGTTCCTCTTCATCTTCTGTCCTGGCATAATGGAGACTTCTAGATTCTGCCTCGATTTAATTCAGTGCAACATTTATTAAATGTCTATTAGGCAAAAAGATGCAAAAAAAAGGAGTTTCCACCCACCAAAGAGCTTTTATTCTTTAGAGGGAAGGCTATAACATGAACTAAATGCAATTCAAAGTAGAAGGGGGAGGAGTGAAGAGAGCAAAGGGGAAATCCAGACTAACTTCTCTTGAGAAGGGAAAGTACATTTTAGAAATTGTTCCAGGTGTTGAGACTATAAAGACAAAATCAAGAATCGTTCCTCTCCTCAAGGAACTCACATTCTG